>NC_135761.1:57528245-57556007 GCF_052425735.1 Oculina patagonica | reverse complement strand
GAGCATGCGCGGACTGGTCGAAGACGGCCACGTTTTTCTGTGAAGGGAGACCTCTTCCCTCGAATTACTCAATTTCAGACGAAAAAACCTATCTACAGCATGAAAATTGTTCAAAAAATATGCCTCCTGTAAAGTCAGGCCGTAAGAACAAACGTGGTGAAAGAGGATCCACGGACGACGAAACTGCAGAACCAAAACGTGTTAACATGGCGTCCGCCGATTTCGAGCCTGAAGACTCAGAGGAGCGCGAGGACGTCCAACCAGACCTAGCGGACATCCACGCATTACTAAAAGATATCCAGAAGTCAATGAACAACCTTTCTAGGGAAGTTGCAGAATTAAAAACCTCTTTCAAGCAACAGGAATCGGAACTAAAAACTGCTAAGGAATCATTGAACGCAACACTCAAGTACAACGCACAGCTCAAAACCGAATTGCAAGCGACCAAGAATCGAGTCAAAGAACTTGAAGTCGAAAATGACGATCTTTATGAAAATATGGACGCGTTAGAACAGTACACAAGGAAAAACTCTCTAGAGATTGAAGGTATTCCAGAAAATATTTGTGACGACGAGGAAGCGGTTTTGAAAGTCGCACAGGTCTTGAACGTCGACGTGAAGCGAGAAAATATCGACATCTGTCACAGGATTAAACGGAAAAAGTCGAATCCTATCATAGTGAGATTTATAAGCCATAAGGTGAAGAGAGCACTCTACAAGCAACGAGTTAAACTAAAGAATATCAGCGGTTCGCAGCTGTTCCCAAGTGCTCCGGCAACGGCAAGACCATCCTCGAACCGAATCTTCATCAATGAAAATTTGACGGCGCATCGCCGAAACCTGGTGCGAATGGCGAACGACATGAAGCAAGATGGAATTTTGAAAGGAGTGTGGACTGTAGACGGGAAAATCTTTGTCAAGACTTCACCTGAGGGTAGGCCGTTACGAATTAATACAGAAGATGATTTAGATGAACTTTAAGTAGATAAGCGTTGCTGGCAGGTTGAATTACATTTATTATATACATAGTCTAAACATGAGGGAAGTCTCTAAGAGGACTGAGAAGGCGAAGCGAAAGCTTTATCTCCGTTTATTTTTTCGTTAGTTTACTTTTTGTATTCATAAGTGTTTGTTTTTGGTTTTATTTTTGCGTGATTTCTTTTTCTACAATTACATTCAAATGCAAAACAATTCAAGGTGTAAAGTAATTTCACTAAACGTAAGGGGAATACGCGATCAAACTAAAAGAAGGAGCATCTTTACATATTTAAAAGATCAGAAAGCAAGTATTTATTTTCTCCAAGAAACGTATTCTGAACTTAATGACGAAACAACTTGGAAAAACGAATGGGGAGGCAAAATGTATTTTTCCCATGGGTCCCGACATAGCAAAGGCACTTGCATATTAATAGATCCATCGACTAATTATAGGGTAGACTGCTCATTTAGTGACAAAACAGGAAGAATTACTCTCATTACAGTCAATATCAATGGTTTAAAAATGTCATTCTGTAATATTTACGCACCAAATAATCCATCCGAACAACTAGAATTTATACAAGAGCTTAATAATTGTATCATCGACAAATCGGAATTGACAAACCTTGTTGTTGGAGGTGACTGGAATTGCACGCTATCAAAAAAAGACAAAAAAGGCGGAACACCATGGAAACCATCACATTTCAGTCAGCTTCTTCTTATGACAATGGAAATTTTTGATCTAATAGATATACAAAGAGTTCATCACCCCAATTTGAATATATATTCATATGTATCCAAAGCTTTAAACGTCAAATCTAGATTGGATTTTATTTTAATTGCAAAGAACTTGACAAAACATGTTAAAAGCATCGGAATTACTAATTCAATAGCACCAGATCATAAAACAGTTTTTCTTTGTTTGTCATTATCAAACAATTCTCCAAGGGGACCAGGATTCTGAAAGTTCAATAACACCTTACTGAAAGAAGACAGTTATATATTTAAAATCCGCGATCTTATCCCTCGATTACGTGAGAAGTATGCATCTTTGAAAGACAAAAGACTAGTATGGGAATTAATTAAAATGGAAATTCGTGACAACACCATCTCTTTTGCTAAAAGAAAAGCGAGAGCTGCCTTAAAACGGGAAGTACAAATCTCCAAGCGACTGGAAGAGCTAGACCATGAAATATGTAACAGCGATAATTTATCAGATATAGAGAATACGCTAAATGAGTACGACAACCTTAAAACAGAGTTTCAATCAATATACGAAGAAAAAGGGCGCGCTGCAATTTTCCGATCGAAATGCAGGTGGGTAGAGAAAGGAGAGCGGCCGACTAAATATTTCTTTAATCTAGAAAAGCGAAACTATAATAGGAAGACAATAACCGAACTTCAAACTAGCGATAGCGTAACAATAAAAGAAGAGGTTAAAATCTTACAACAAATAGAGAAATTCTATGAGGACCTTTACAGCTCTAAAACAACTGTGACCCAAGAAGCTTTTGATGAATTTATTCGGGGAATTGAAATCCCAGAACTTAGTAACGAAGAACAGGAACAAATGGAAGGGAGTTTTACCTTGGAGGAGTGTAAAAGGATACTAGAATCTTTTGAAGATAATAAATCTCCAGGTGAAGACGGATTCACCGCTGAGTTCTATAAACATTTCTTTGACTTAATAGGACTTGATCTGATCCAAAGCCTTAATCAAGCCTTTGAAGATGGAGAACTCTCCATTTCACAGCGAAGAGGTGTAATTACTTTGATACCTAAAGAAGACTCTGACCTACTAGACATTCAGAATTGGAGACCTATAACCTTACTCAACATTGATTATAAGATTGCATCTAAAGCGTTAGCCAAAAGAATAGAATCAGTACTTCCAAAATTAGTTCACTCCGATCAAACCGGATTCATGAAAGGTCGTTATATTGGAGAAAATATACGCCTGATAAATGATGTAATGGAATGCACCATGGCGGAAAAGAAAGGGGGCATTCTGGTATCACTGGACTTTAAGAAAGCCTTTGACACCTTGGAATGGCAATTCATAATGAAGGTATTAGATCTCTTCAACTTTGGCGATAATGTCAAAAGATGGATTAGAATTTTTTATACAAATATCGAAAGTACGGTATTGAATAATGGCTTTACCACCAATTGGATTAAACCAACAAGAGGGGTTAGGCAAGGCTGCTCGCTTTCCCCATATCTTTTCATATTGAGCGCAGAAATATTATCTAACAAGCTTCGCCAGACAACGGAAATCAATGGGATTAATTTATTTGGAAATGAAGTTAAAATTAGTCAATTTGCAGATGATACTAACTTATTTTGTGCAGATATTATTTCAGTAGAAAATTCTCTTAACATAGTCAATAACTTTGGAGTCATTTCAGGCTTAAAATTAAATGTAAAAAAGACTAAGGCGATATGGTTGGGAAAGTGGTCAAAGAACAAAACTACACCGTTACAATTACAGTGGGTAAACAAACCTGTCAAAATTCTAGGGCTATATTTCTCATATGAGGATAATAAGAACAAACATTTTAATTTCGATTTAAAAGTCAAAAAACTACAAACAAAACTGGATTTATGGAAAGCAAGAAACTTGACCTTATTTGGAAAGGCTTTGATTATTAAATCTCTTGGGCTATCCCAAATAGTCTATGCAGCTTCCAATTTAAACACTCCAACCGAAGTCCAATCTACCATCAAAAGTAAGCTTTTCAGTTTCTTATGGAACCAAAAAAAGGACAAAATTAAAAGAGAAAGCATTTATCAGGATTATGATCGAGGTGGAATCCGTATGACGGATATTGACCTTATGATAAAGGGGTTAAGACTAGCTTGGATCTCAAGACTACTTAACCCTGAAAGACGCAATTGGAAATCAGTACCAAATTATTTTTTTACAAAGCTTGGAGGTTTAAATTTCCTCCTTAGGTGTAATTACGATGCAAAATACTTCGATCTTAAATTGCCAATCTTTTACAAAGACATTTTATCTTTTTTTTCGGAACTAAAGTCTAAGTACAACTACCATCAAGGACAGGAAACAATTCTTTTTAACAACAAAGCTATCCTTATAGGAGAAAAGCCATTCTTTCTTCAAGAATGGTTTTCCAAAGGAATCATATCTATTCAGGACCTTTTAAATGAAAACGGACAGTTAATTTCTTTTCAACAGTTCCAAAGGAAATATGACTGTAAAACCAATTTTTTAAAATTTTATCAAGTTAGAAATGCCATTCCAAAAACGCTCCTAACAAGGGCACGTAATTTTGGAAAACTTCCAAAAGAAAGTTATTTGGGAGATCAATCCAAGTTCCAACTAGAGGAAAACATCGAAATTGACTTAGAGAAAGCAAAGGCAAAAGATTTCTACTGGCTACTAAATAATAAGGTACACCATTCTTTTCCTACCGGCCCAACAAAATGGAGCAAAAACTTGAATTTAAACTCCACTGATTGGGGGCACTTTTTTAAGTTGACAAAACGAATTTGTAAAGAAAATAAATTGAAAGAATTCCACTACAAGTTCTTACATAGAATTATAGTCACTAAGAAGGAGCTACACCGTTTTGGTATTAAAGATGACGAGGATTGTTTATATTGTGGAAATGAAGACTCTATTGAGCATACGTTCATTCACTGCCAATTTTCAAAAGCTTTTCAAAGGAGAGTTATTCAATGGTTTAATAGCGTGAACAACTCCAGTCACCATCCATCTGTTAAAGAAACGTTATTCGGTTTATCTCCCGCCTCTTCACTTGAAAACAAAACTTTGATAAGAAAACTTAATTATACCTTGCTGTATATGCGTTATTACATTTATACCAACAAACTGCATAACAGACCAATTACTCTCTCCGATTATGTTAATAAATTACACATCAAGTATAAAATAGAAAAGATAGATTAAAGTATTATACCTTATTTATTAAATACCTAATTGTTTAAGATGCTCCTTCTCCTGATTCTTCTCCTTTTATTTTGTTTTTTCGCTTTTTTTTCTAAACTTAATAGTGCATCTAATTTATTGTAATTGTGGTTTATTGTAATTTAGTGTAACTAGTGTGATACCGATAATTGTAATGTATAATGTTCTGTAATAACAAATGAATGTAATTGTATTATGTGTTTAATAGCAATAAAAAAAGAAAAAAAAAATATTACAAATGCAACTTTTACTCGTCGTCTACCCTTCAAGTTAACCAAAATGATCAGTGTCAAAGTTCTCCGAACTACTATCCTACATGTAAAATAGCTTTTCTTAGGCGATTTTGTTTTTAAGACAAGGCGCTTTAATAAATGAGCACGTCCGTACTACTAAATGTTTGCCATCACAACTCAGTGCGTAGTTGACTTCGATAATCAAAGGTTCCCAGCACACATACTTTTAACCAATTAAGCCATATAAATCAACGAAAATAATCGTAGAACAAAATGGATGCCAGAAATTGAAAAAGCACGACAATATTTGCTAGACTTCCAATTTAAGACAGCTTTAGATTAATGATGTTTAAGTGCTAGATTTTATAGCTGTTGGAAAATTCGAAACAAATTGAATGCTAAATGGCAAAAATTACTATCCCGCAACTTTTTCACATGCATACGACTTAATTTTCTAAACTTTTACAATTCTTAAATCACCATAAAAGTTGACATAACTCATTTTTTTCCACGTGCGCTATTTGGTTCTACTTTTTAATGATTGCAATTTGCAAGGTCATCACAGAGTTATTCAAAGGTCTTATTGTACCATGTAACAGGTTGTTCAGGTTGGTCTTACCCTGGCTCAGATCGTTTGCCTTACCTGTCCTCGCTACACCCGCTGTGAATGAGCAACTTGGTGCCTTCTGATACACTGTTTCCTCCCCCCTGGGGATGAATACACTTCAATGAACCGAGATGAACCAAAGAGCCAGGGCCGTTTAGGCTCGTCGTACCTGAGGAGAAAAGATTGTGTGTTATTACCGGCTATGTAGTTCTTTATATGAAAAGGCTCTTAACCATGGAGATATTTCGTTGTAAAGGTTGATGGCTACTGACAGGTAAAAACTGTAACAAAAAAAACCACATGCGGGAAGCGGTCAAAAGCAAAACCACACGCCAATTCCGGTTTCCATTGCCTTGAATTAAAAGAGGAGTTAAAAGCTTAACGGCAAGGCCTTTGGAAGAAAACTAAATGTTTCAAGAGACAATGACAAAAATGTTTAAAATGTATGCTTTTGTATCTTTCTGAATGCATTAGCAGACGAACGTTTGCATTTCACAGCCGCGGTACTGGCAAAAACTGCAAGTTGCATCACATGGGTTGCCAAACAAAAGAGCCTGCATATCAAGGATAGCCCTATGAGGATAGCCAAGGCTCCAAGGTGCCCTGACGTACGTCACAAAGTAATCACACTTTAGCTTATGCTATGCTACAGTTTCTTATTTTCAACTCACCCACTGTCCAACACTGATCAGCTCTTCTTCTTTTGATGGATCTAACCGCCAGGTCACACTGGAAATTTTGATCATCTTGCATCGGGTCACACTTGGTTTGTATCAACTTCGAGTCCTTGGAGGCCCCGTTTGTATCGATACACAACTCAGACCACGAGTTCTAAGAATTAAAACAACGATTAGTTAGCCAAAAATATGGATAGAGTAAGTTCAGAGTAACTCCGGCTTTATAAAACTTTCTGCCTTTCTGACATCTTCTAACTAGAGGCATCGACTGCACTCGGAATACGAAATAGGATGTAATGAACAGCAACACAAATTATTCTTTTTTACCAACACATGATTCAGTCCCAACGAGTTTACTCTCAGATATTTTTTGCCGCTAAGAACATAACTGACTGGACTGCAGCCAATCCCCAGCCTGCGTAGCTGGCGGTATTGTTAGGGTTTCGCGCGCACAAGCAAGCGGCGAAGTGCGAAACCCAACAATACCGCCAGCTACGCAGGCTAGCCTATCCGAGAATTGTGTAAGATCATGAAAAAACGGGCAAAGCAGTGGCGTAACCATTGTGGTAACCAGCTTTAGAATGGAGAAGCGTTTGTTTGCAGCCTTGATGTTTTCTACGCTTGTGCGTTCCTTGTAGTATTTAGTTTGGATGGAAATACCCATTCTCAGAAAATCCTAGTTGGTAACATTTTAGGTGAGAAATTGCTTAAAGAGGTTTAAAAACACTCGCAGGAAGTCAACTCCCACTACTAGTTGCACATATGAGATCTCTGTATATCATAATCTTGAACCCACTTTCACGCAAATTTACTCCGTTTCTCCTTCGTGCAGACTGCTAGTTAGGAACCCCAGACCTACCATGACTTGTCCTTTCAGTGTATAAGCCCAGTTCTGTCTCTCATCAGTATCATTACAGCCCGTTACTTTAATAAGAGCACCGTCTGTCTTGGAGTCCACAAACAAACAGGGTCCACGCCTGGTATCTGTGGCCGATTGCTGATTCTCTATCAAAAATATTTCTACAACAAAAACATTAACAATGATAACAGTTACCCCCTGCACTAAGTAGTCGCATGAAGTTGCAAGTTGACGGAACTTTTGATAGGTGAACAAAGTTTGTTCATAAGTTGTCGAGTTTGTTAAAAAAACTATTTCAACGCTTAACACGCGCTGCAATTTAATATTCAAAGTAAACAACAAGACTTGCATTGTGTGGCCAAACGGTGAAAAAGTGTTCTGACTTGCTGCAGATTTGCTGCTTACCAAAGTGATCGCAAGTCTTGGCCAAACGGATTTGCAAGTAGACGCAAGTTTTTAACTTGGTCCAAAGGATGTTGTCAAAAATATTAAAAACGTTAGCTAAGGGCAATGATTCGGCTTGCAGCACTGTAAAGAACGCTATATTCGAATATACCGAGGATTTGAAAATTTATGTCAAAGGCAGCAGAGACCATAGGCCTGGTTACCAAACATATTACTGCAAAAATATACATGATTGTTGTATTAAGTACTGTACCTGACATCTCAAAGTCAGCAAACGGGTTTGGATTGTCATAGTAATCCTTCTCAGTATCTGTAGCGCCCTGGTTGTTCATTTTGTCTTTGTACCATTCAGTTGCAGTATCGGCCCCAGTCCTTACACTTCCAACCGGATCCTTCAAGTTGAAATTGACGGCAAGATAAAGACGTTTTCCAAATATGACGAGGTCCACAGCTGCGTTGAATATGAGGTTGTTGTTTGCGCCATTCGTGTACGCTGTCAGTCCAAACTCGAATTTAATACTGTAATGAAAGAAAAAAACGTTAAAACATTAGAATTCACTTTACATGCAGACAATAATAGAGATATCCAACTGAGAGACAAGTCAAACGTGGTGCTTCAACCGAGCCAAGCTCAGTTTAGACATTTTTAAAACATCGGCAATATTTCAGAAGATAAAATAATAATAAATGGCCTCTTTCTGTCCGTAACCTAATTTCAATTTCATTCTCCGCGACAGAAGCTCGACTCATGAACTAAAAATCATGCTCCTTTCTATAAACCAAAGAAAAGTAGAATCATTCATTTACCTGTAAATTCTAATAAGGGAGGCGCGGTGGCCTAATGGTTAGCGCGCTCGACTCCGAGTCGAACGGCCCGAGTTCGAGGCCTGGCCGGGGCGCTGCGTTGTGTTCTTGGGCAAGACACTTTACTCTCACAGTGCCTCTCTCCACCCAGGTGTATAAATGGGTACCGGTAAATTTACTGTAGGGGGGTAACCCTGCGATGGACTAGCATCCCATCCAGGGGGGAGTAGCAATACTCCTACGGAAACCGGGATAAGCTCCGGCTGTATGGGCCTAATGGCTCGGAGACAGACTTTGCCTTACCTACCTGTAAATTCTAAACAGCTGAGTCAGGACAAAGTTTATAGCCTTGCTGACCCAGTTGGTGGCCATCTCAGTTAACTTCAGGAAACCAACAGCAACGTCCAGCACGTTACAAAGACCCTTCCCGATATGTTCAACGAACTTGCACGATCCCTCGCAAAGGCTGGCAACCGCTGTTAACAAAGAAAGAAACAGTGTCGTGATTATGTACTACGGTGAAACGTACTAATAAGCCTAAACAAATCAAAGCACTGCAAGAATAAATCAGGTGTTGATAATTCTCGGGAATTTGAAAGCTTGGTATAAAGTCAAAAAAAGCCACGAAGAGGTATTCGATAGGCTGAATTTTATAAATTATTTTAATTACTTAAATTAATTTTAACAAAAATATAGGGTTTTTTTTAATTTTTGATCATTTGAGCCTGAAATGTTCTTAAAATATTCATTTTTTTTTTCAGTTTTGAAAACAGGATTGTGAAACGAGGCTTTGTCATAACATATCGCATCGTTGTACATGCATAATTTTTGCAGGCCTAACACGACTATTCCGTCCTTATTAAAGGTCCGGTTTACATAAATGTGTCATTATCTGAGTTCTGAACATTTGGTATCCCCTGTTTGTCTTGATATGGTAACGAGAATTTCGACCTCCTGAAATCAAGAGTCAACTAAACAGCTTTTAAACTGAAGTTAATAACACAGTTTGGTGTGCGTAAAAGCTAAATAAAGGACGGCAGACGTTTTGATGCCATTGTTTATGTTTACTTATACTTACCGTTGCAGCCTCCTCCTACAAGGCCTTCGCATATAATTTTGCTGATAAATCGACGCTTACGTATGTGAAGGGCAAAGTTCTCGTTGCGCATGTTCTGTAATTCTCTTCTCTTTCTCCAGCCCTTGAAAAACTTCCTGATAGCTTTGCCAACCTGTTAACGACCAGAATTTCCAATTAATATTATGACTGTTTTCTCCATCATGTCGTTACTATAGCTCGAAAACAATGCGTTCTGGGATCTTAAATGATTGTTTTTCAAGATTTTCGATGGCATCCCTGCTCACTTTTATGAGTTCTCTCGTTTCCTCCTTTTTATCCCCACCCACACCCCCAAATAAAACTGACGTACGCGTCGTCTCTGTTCAGTTGTTTCTATTTTTTTTTAAAAGAACAATAGTGAACGTTTAAATCCAGAACTTAACAAACAAGTTGAGCATGTCAATTTAGCGTAACACTTAGTGGTTTTTCACTACTGTTCTTTTCTATATTTTTATTGGTTAGTTTAAATAAGTTTGCATTTTACGTTAATTTGAATTTATAAAGGCTCATTGTATAGGCTGTTACATATATAATAACGATCATTCTGTAAACCATATATATTCATTATGGCTGATGATGATGTTTGAAACATCGAAACATGTTCCGAAAACTGAAAAGAGTTGTTGTGTTTTTAAAAATATTTGCAACACTTGTGCTATCAAGACCCTGTTTGATTTCAGCAAGAAATCAGACAACTTGGTTTACCGTAAATGATCTAATAAACGCCCTCTCTTAAATAAACGCCTTTTATCTAATAAACGCCCCCTCTGAGGTGTTAAGTTTGTATTAGACGCCCCTCTCTAATAAACGCCCCAAGTCTAATAGACGCCCCCCTCCAGGAATCATCTCAAAAACCAAGGAAATGCTCCATAGAGTAATTTCACGCAATAAAGTTAGTTTTTTGCTTGACTCGGACATCGAAGAGGCCAACAACGCCAACATGGTTAACCCCGATGACGATTAAAAACGTCGATATCGAACTATGAACGGCATCTCAAGGCTTTGCATTAGCGCAGATTAGATTAGTCTCCTACTCACAAACTCTGTTATGTATCTTACTCCAGTAGAAAACTACCCATTCTATTAGTTGTGTTGACGTTGCTACTGTTGAATTGAAATAAACGCCTCTCTCTAATAAACGCCTCATATCTATTTAACGCCGCCCCTAGGATCCCAAAAATTTAATAGACGCCCCGGGCGTTTATTAGATCATTTACGGTAAATATGCTTTTTGTTACTTCATGAAAACCACATTATTAGTTTGCTTACCGGAGCCAAAGCCTTGCCAATCTTTTTAATAGTCCCTGTGATCCATTTTCCTAAAAATATTCAATAGCAAAAATGTTTTATGTAAACAATACTTTTCCAAAAAAATATTTTGAACTTTACTTAACGAACAGAACTAAACTAAACGTAGTTCTAATTTCTTCACATTATTCACTTTCATAACTTAGCACAAACGTATCGAATTATATTTTATTTGTATTTGGTTGATTTTTAATGCTCCTTTTTAAATGCTGCTATAGCTTGGCTTACCGGCAGCATCCACCACGCCCCCAATCCATTTGCCAGCTTTATCCAAGAAGCCTTTACAATTCCGTTCAGCTTGAGCGCACTTGAGCTTTTTACAGTTATCACATTTGAGTGTCATCTTCCTCTTGCAGTTTTCCTTTTCCCTGACGACGTCCTCTCTCGCATCAGCGAGCTGCTTTTGTGCCTCGTCAAAAGCACCTTTGACAGCCTTGGCCGCGGCATCTAGAGCCTGGATAAGAGTGAATAAAAGGAGGTTAACGTAATTAGTGGCGTCACAAGAGGATAGCTAACGAACGTCTCCAATTTATCCTACTCAAACTTCCTCAATCGGACCCATCCAGCCTTTTTGATTTTAATTTTCTCCAGTAAACTTCTACTTGAGAGACTTCATTTAATTTTTATATGAATCTGTTACTGAATACAACAGGAACGGCCGTTTTAAAACTTTTAAAACGTTCTTGCCACTTCTGTAGCGGTTCATTCGCAATAGTCGAAAATAAAAGCATTTGTTACTTTGTAGATTAGTACCGCTTGGGTTTCCAAAAACCTAAATGACCGCCGCTAGAGTTGCGTTTAAGGTTGCCGTTCTGAAAAAATACACCAACGGTATCTGTATTTGTTACGCAAATAGCTTTTATTTCTGAATTATTCAAAACAGCTTTGAGAGAAGGTATCCCAAATAGTCGTCTTTATCAGTTCTAACATTGCCAGTGTTTTTTAAATTTTCCCACGAGCACCCCTGTTATTTTCCGGAAAGAAATTTTGTATCCGTTTCTAGACCCTTTCTTTCCGTTGCCTAAGTGCCTTTATGAATAATTAATGAGTTTAGTGAAAGTTATATTATCCTTACGGCGTTTATTCCATCCAAGTCCACTGTAACTCTGACGTAAAACTCGGCGCCTATAAAGGTGAAACTAGCGCTGTAACTTGCTGACAAAAACAATTCAGCCTTGATGAGGTTCAGGAAATTCCCTTGCAGCAGGAACTCTATTCGAGTCATGGTCAGGTTCAATCGAACGTAAGATGAAATTCCTAGCAGATTTACATACCCCTCAATATAAGCCTGCGTGGAGAAAGAGCACATTAGACATGGTATTAACAATCAGGTCCAAGACTCATGTTAAGCTTTTTTATTAAATATTAACTTATAAAATCAATACGTATGTCAATTAAACTAATGACGGTTAATTGTCTTGGACAACAACAAAAAAACCCATTTGGAATAAACTATTTTTTTATAAGAACGTCTAATTTTCGGTCGAGGCTGAACGTTCTTAATTTTTTCCAAGATTTGAGCCTAAAATCTTCTAAAAAGTTCTCGTTTATTAAATTTTAAAAACAAAAAGGTATTGCAATAAATTCATTCCTAAGCGATATGTACACGTCACGTCACCATGAGTGATGACAATGTAAGTTACAGGTTGAATTTAAATAAAAATTCATTCATTTGGTACACGTCTTTGTCGTTCACAGGGAAAGAAAAATAGCCGTTTTTAGCCACATTTCAGCGTTGCGTACGTTCTTAGGATGTTCTAAGATTTTGCCCTTTTCTCAGCCACGACGTTCTCACAAAAAAAAGTTTTTTATATAAATCTCAAGCGGGTAACCCCTCCCCTCTGAACCAATACATAATCCTCGGAATATCCTATTTCTTTACTTTTATAGGAAGAATGCTTTCTGTTTAGATTCAATCTTCTTGTCTGGATTGGGTTGTATAAAACAACAAATTATGAAATGTCGAATGTGCAAAGTAAACCTTCACCAGTCACTTTGCCTGCCAATTAAAGAAAGAGAAAGTCTCTCTTCGTCGTTGCATACCAATCACTAATCATTTGAAAATAAGACTTTTCGACCTGTCATTGTTTTTATTCAGTTATGCTGAACGTTAGCAGGTATAACTTGCCTCAATGAAGATCGGGGTCTGTCTTGCATCAATATAGAACCAGGGTCCTAAATCTTGTTCTGTAGGGCTACGCACGATTGTTGCAATGTCCAAAATCTTCACTGGATCTGGTTTCAAGTCTATGAAGATTTTCTGTAAAAAAGTGCCCTCACATTTTGAGACCAACAACAGCTGCTGCAGCTAACAAGTTATGTGTTATCAGATTCACAATCCGCAATCGAAGATATTAGGTTCAAACTCTAGTTATCAAGTTATGTTTGATATTTTCCCATTTAGGCTTACCGTATTTTCTCGATTAAACGCCGGGTACCGAATAAACTCCGGGTCCTATGGTGCAGTTGAAAATAGGCCCCTCAGGTATTTATTTCAGGTATGTTTGAGAAAATGATTAGAGTATAATAAGCTGAAGGTATATTAGCCAGATACATGTTTGTCAAAAATAATGAATAAACCTCTTGCTTGATGAACATCGGGCTCAAACAAACTGCAGGAGTCAAATAAACGCCAGGTCCACCAGGCTAAGTTTGAAATAAACGCTGGGGGCGTTAATCGAGCAAATACGGTACATTAGTCATTGCACAGAATGAGTATTAGTCCTCTTGGCTTTTGGGTTGCTTGTGCACTGTGGAAATTGATTCCAATTTTCAAATATGGAATTAATGCCAATAATAATATCATCACAGCTAAAAATAACGAGTGACCAGTTTGTTCTTCATATGCGCTTGGAAAAACGTTTTGTTTGTGTTAAGTTCATAAATAGGTCGCGTGCACGGTGACAACGGGTGACAACCTGATAACAATGATTCAAAATGCGAAATGTGCATTAATGCAATAAACCAAACATCATGTCAATGTCTGCAATTAAAAACACTAAGTTTTTAGACCCACTTTTTATGTTTTGGCAGCCATTTTTTTATTATTTTGAGCAAATTTTATCAACTTTTCAGAGGCGTTGTTCGATCTACTATTATTTTGCCATTTACTGTTAACAAACTGGATAGGCCTGGTGACAGTGTACACGCATAGATTTCTACGTGAGATTAAAAATTTAAAAAAAAAAAGAAATGATTTAGTGCTTTGTAAAAGGACCCTGTGCGGTTAACAATAAGAAACATGTAGAAAGAGGATTTATCTGCGAATTTATATTAATAGTATTTCTAACCTCATCTGATAACTGGACATGCGCGTAAATCTCCCATCCCAGAATGTTGACCGTTCCTTTGATCATGAAGCCCTTGTAGATGTAAGGACCGCCGGCGATACGTAAATCAAAGTTGTCTTCAGCGTATGAGCCCTACAATAAAATGAAATATCACTCTGATTTGCTGCTCTGATAAAAAAAAACATTATTATATGGAGAAGAGTGTTTAACTGAGAACTAAACCACTCGTAGATTCCATACGCCATCCCCCCCCCCCCCTACTCCATCCAGGACCCGAGTGGTGTATCGTCCATATGTTTCTCTTGCGAGTTGCATATCAATCATTGACGTCACGATTCCAGCCTTGTCTATTTTGTTGAGTGAACTTGGTTTCTTGTGGCAAAAACTATATCTGACGAGTGAGATATCGTTTTTGTCACTCGAACATTAAATTCATATCTTCTTGGTACCGTTTAATATCTTCTACGTACACCTTTTGAAGGACAATTATTGTAGTAGAAGCTTTATTATATTCGGATTTAGTGCGAAGGCAATTTCCCCTTTAGACTTATATGATGTAACTTTCGCAACGTGGTAAATGGCCCAGTTCGCCACTGGTCTCCCTGTGGCTCAACGGTAAGACTACCCGACCGGTGTTGCAGAAGATCATGGGTTCGCCAGTAATAGGGAACCGATATTTTTCTCCTATATCCCGTACTCGTGCTAACTGAATTAACATCTTTCTCAACTTTCTTTCTAGAATCGAAGTTGCCTCAATACTGGACCCTCTTTTCTTCTGCTGTAGAACTTTTGGGGGGAAAATGGAAAACCGTGAAGAGGTATTCCTCTTTTTAAATTTTAACGAAATGCTCGTAATATCACTGTACCATATTGCTTTTCCACACTTTTACCACGCTTCTTGCTGAAATACGCGACTGTTCCGGTGGGAAATGAAATGGAACAGTCCTTTCCACTGGAACGTGTTCAACTGGTACACACTTGTCTCGCATTATTGTATTTATTGAAAACATTTACTGCTCCCTTTGACAGGAAATTATCACCGGTTTCTTAAAGAAATGGAAAGCGCTCGAGGCTTTTGCTTTAATACGTGTCACAACACTTACCGCGGCGCCTTCTGGGAAGCCCGTCTCTGCTATTGGGGGAGGCAGTGGGAAAGTGAATCCCAGAAGTCGAATGATTTTCCCGAGAGTCAGCGCTGTCATGTCCGCGTAGAAGAACTGAGGTGATCCAACACCGAAGTACCCACTGCCACCAAAACAATGGCCCTAACAACAACAGCAAAAACAACAACAACAACCAATGACTTTTTGTCATGCTATGGGCATAAAAACCATTAACGCTGTAGCATTTCCAATAATTAACAATAGGCATGTTCATTCCTTTCTTTTGTTTGTGTCCTCTAGGCCTCGCTACCAAGCTGAATTTTAAATTTATCGAAAGAAGCCTATTATTGGAAAAGGTTGAGCAAAATATAGTGATTTGTCGCTGAGGCAAATAAAGTATCTGCGAGACACTGACAAAAAACGATATATTGCAAAAACCGTTCAATAGTCGTTTTATCATTCGATCACTAGTACTGAAGCATAAATTTGTTTTGCACAAGTATTCCTTCCGGAACTGCATGGCAACCGCACGGCTCTTTTTGAATTAGTGCGGACTAAACTTCGCTATCGATGATACGAGCTGAATTTCCGTTGCCTTTTTGTTTGTTTGTTTTTTTCGCCGTTTCTTCAGGCGTAGTAGACAAATTAAACCGCTCTTCTACACCTCTGGAAAACGACTTGCCATTTTTTCTCGGAAGTGGACTCAACTACGCATGCAGCTGTCAGACGCTAATGCGCACGAGCAAATCATTATTTGTAAGCAGTTGTTTGCAGATGACGTGGTGTACATGTGCTCTCGGCCAATGAAAAGGGAGTGAAAAATGCATCGAATGATAAAAATATTTATTTCTTACTTTCGTCTCTAAACTAACCTATACTGTCATATAAAAACAGAAATCCTCCAATATTACGAATTTTTAGCTTAGACAAACAACCTAGAAATTTTTAATGTGAACACGAATCTTTTTACATGCCCTTGTTTAAATTCTGTTCAACTGATAAAAATGTAATACTTACATCGTTATTAAAGTCTGCTGGTATTAGACAGTCGTAACCAAACTCGACTTTCATTCCAAACTGCACACCTGTGATGGGTATAGGCGCTCCAACTTTGTACGTTAACCTGCGATTTACAAAGAAAATTGGTGAAACACATTGTTAAAAAACAATCTTAGAAGTACACTTAAATGTACCGCGGAAAGGAAGCCACAATTGTTTTCAGAATCAAGTGAAGTCACGAGCCGTTAGGCGTGTAGCTTTACTTAAACATTTCGGATAATTGAGGCGCCATTTCTATGGCCTTTGAGAGTATAGTCCATGAACAAATTTTGGTTGTTTTGCTTATATACAACACCGAAAATGTATAGCGAGTTAGATTAAAAACTCAGTGCAGATTCGCGCTCGTGTGTGACAAATCGCAAGATCGATCGTAGTTTTCCCTCTTGTAAAAATATTTGCTCCAGTTTTTCCAGTTAGCATTTCAGTATTCCATTTTTCCCCTTGCGTTTTGTTACACGTAACGTCATATTCAAGGACTATTCATTTAAGAAAATAGATTTCATTCTCGTCCCCAGAGTAGGGCTTTCCACAAGTTGCTCGAGTTTTCCCCAAAAGTTGCCCGTAATTTCTCAAAAAGTTGCTCAAAAGATGCTCCAAAAAAACAAAAAAATTGCTTCTGATAGTAAAAATTGCTCGAAAGTTGCTCCAAAAAATCCAAAACGCTGCTTCTAATCAAGAGAATTTCTCTAAATATATGCTAATTTCCTTTTGAGGGTAAGATTTCTAAGCAGTTTTATGCAATTTTACAGCAAAAGAAGTATCACAATAACATATTAGAGAAAAATTTGTTAAATAACAGGGATTTCTTTAACGTTAATTGAAAAAAAATGCGAAGGTATCGATGACGTCATGTTTTCTAACGAGTTTTGTGATGTTTTAATGGATAATGAGCCGAAAATCTTCCGCAAACTTCGGAAATCTTCGGAAACGTTCGTATGGCCTTTGAACAACACTCGGATGATTTTATTTCGGAGATCTTCGGTCTGGAAATTACTCAAAATGCATCAAGTTGCTCGAGAAGAAAAAAGTTGCTCGAAGGGGAAAAAGTTGCCAAAAAGTTGCCGAGCAACTTGTAGAAAGCCCTAGCCCAGAGCCACTTGTCCCTCATATCCAGCTGACTCTAGCTGGGGCACGAGAAACAAGTCGCTCTGGATACACATGGTTTGATTGGCCGGATATGAACAGAAGAAACCAATCAAATGAAACGTTTAAAATCCCTTTGTTATACGAGAAAAACAAGAGTTTAAAAGTTTGTCTTGGTAGGCTAGATTTGTTTAAACCCCCCCCCCCCCCCTCCCAAAGCCAATTGTTCCTCGTACCCCAGGTTCCCAGCCTTCTAAGAAAGGTGAAGAAAGACAAGCGGCTCTGGGGACAAGATGAGTAGATCTCTACCAATGAGCGCCCAAGCGAGCGGGTTACGCCGGTATCGGAAGGCTCGAGAAATCGGGATTTCACTGTAATTCAGAAAGCGACGGTGAAGTTTCTCTTTAAATGCTGGGCTATAAACAACTAACATGCTTAGCTTTGTTCATTCTTACCCGAGGAAAATGTTTCCGATGCCGAGGAATGGAATGAAGAACGCCTTTCGCCAGATTCCACGCATGCCCAGTTTTCCACCGACTACCTGCTCCGTAAAATCGTATTCCAACACACCGAACAGGAACAGTTCGCTGCCAGGAGCTCTGATGCCGTCACGATAGATGTCACCGTTCACCGGGACTTTGATGTCCGCACGGAATCCAATCTTGATGTGTGTGTTTGTATCATTCCAGTCAGCCTGGACAGGTAGTAAAACGAACAGTTAACAAAAACTTTCTGAACAATGAGATTTTGAAACTCATGGTACTTTTTAACTGTAATTATCTTTTTTGCGAGTTTTGTGAGTTTGATATGATTGAACTCAAACCATGGTTTGATTTCGAATCTATTGCGTTCGATTATAATTTCGGTCATTGTTTTGCAAACTATTTTAAGTGGCCAAAAAGTAGCTAAGGGGCCGACCATTTAACTCTTTAGGGGGGGGGTGGATGATTTCAGGTCAGCAAGATATTTTTTTCCCAGCAACCTGATGGGCAGGATATTTTTTTTTCCTTCTAAATGCCCTGCAGGATATTTTTTTCCCCTCCTCGTTTCTCTGCAGGATTTTTTTTTCTCAAAAAGTGTCATGTGTTTACATTTACAGAATTTACCCGGTATTTACATTTACATTGTGGTGATTGTTGTAATAGTTCAATATCGAGCTGCAAAGCCTTAAAATGTTGTAAGCTATACAAAATCATTCTTGTATAGCTACATGTTTTCGGAAAGTCATTCTCTACACATTTAATAATTTATCATAATATTAGTGGTGCTCCACAGGTAGATTTGAAAATTTTTAGTTTCTTTTTTTTAAAAAAAGGAAAAAGCAGTTAAAAAATGCTTATAGAATGGTGATTACCGCTAGAATCATAAGTTTAAATTTAAAAGTGCACTGAAATCTCAAAAACAAGTGTGAAAGCAGAATTGAAGTTAGTTGGTCATGGTCTTATTTGAAAAATAGCACTTATAATTTTTGATCAGCCTTTTTTTCAGTCCACTTCTAAACATGGTTAATGCTGCTATTCACTAGTTACAATTTAAAAGTGGACTGAAATCTCAAAAACAAATGTGAAAGGAGAATTGAAGTTAGTTGGTCATGGTCTCATTTGAAATAAAGCTTTAGTAATTTTTGCTCAGCCTTTTTACAGTCCACTTCTAAATTGAGTATTAAACAGGACTGGAGACTAATGCTAGCCAACTAGCAACAGGCTAGTAGAAATGCAGTTTTGGCTTGTAGGTTCTGGGCTTTCACTAGCCAAAATGGCTAGTTAAAATTTCAGGAATTAGATTGGAAGAAAATCATACATCGAAATTGACTCCAAGAGAACAGAACTCCCAAGTACACTGCCATCACATATAAAATTGTCAAAGACTGTGGACAAGCTGAAATTACCAAAAAGTAACCTATAAGGAACCAACTCCAAAGGGAGCAAGCAAAGAATGGTTGCAGTTTTGCTGGGATTTTGTTAAGTCTTTCTGGAATGATGAAATAGCTTTGCAACATTTTTTTTTCTTGCTTGCAGCAGTGCAAGAAATTTTTTTCTACTTCATTTGTGCTGCATGCAATTTTTTTCTTCCGACAAGCGCTTGCAGGAAATTTTTTTTCGAAATCATCCACCCCCCCCCCCCCCCCCTCAAGAGTTAAATGGTCGGCCCCTAAGCAGAAGAAAAGAGTACAGAGTGTCTTAAATTAAATTCGAAGAACGAAAGAGCACTTTTAAGATGAATTTCACTAGTGAAGGGAATTAATGAAAAGACAAAATAAAAGCCCTTTCAGGCGAGAGGTTGTGTGCAAAAAAGATGCTTTTGCATGGCTCTTGGAAATCAAGACTAGAACGAAATTAGGGCCAGGTAAAGAAAGAACTAGGCACGTTAGAAATAAAACAACAAAAATCACACAAAGCAATTTCAATGCATTGCTATTCCTGGCTGTGATACTTACAAACAAAGCAAAGCTCTAACGACTTACCTCGACATACAACTCGAGCTTGTGAAAGTAGAGACCATCAAAGATACGAACATTGGCGAAACCTGTAGCGACTCGGATTTTCTTCCATTCAAAATGACCAGTGATATACCACTTGATTGTTGGCCCCACAATCATCTTCATGATTTCACAGAATTTGTTGCCTTGGCAGTCTTTCGGTAGAACAATCTGGGCTGCGGCGAAGATTCCTGAAAATAGTGGCAATTAAACACTGACACATTTTGCAGAGACCAGAGATATATGCGAGCGTGTGGCATGTTTTGGTTTGAACTATTGTAAGGAGGTTCAAAGTAAAATGTTATTTGTTAACCAACGTAACACGGAAGAAAAGCACTCAGGAGTTTGTTGGAAGCTGTACGTGCACCGAAGAGAGAGGAGAAGGGTCCAGGATTCAAACCCGGGCCACATTGGTGGGAGGCGAGCGCTCTCGGCACTGCGCCATTTCTGTAACCTAATCAAAAATAAGGTCACTCTCCTAGTCCAAATATGGTCGCACTTAATTGCGATAGTTTCAAAGAGAGTAATTTAATATTCAAGTGAGAGAAAACGGAGGACTCAGCCAGTTAATTGCTTTTATAGAGGTCGACTATAACTAAAAGGAGGAAAAGAAAGAGAGTAATCTTCAAAAGGATTAGTCATGGACTTATGTCAGAACTCTGCCAGCTCTGGCCTATTAGATTGCAGTTAAGCAAAAATATCCTACCAAAATTGGTAATGAGTTTTAATTTCTGAAACTAATCCTGGTCACAAAACGAAAGGTTTAGCCAATCAAAGTGAGAAAGAAAATTTATTTTTTGTTGTTTGGATTCACTGACAGAGAGTAAACAGTCAAAAACGTAAAGGGCGTAAGTTGACTACCGAATTGCAATTAGCTCAATGGCAGTGTCGGATCTAGGGCTGATGCCCGAGGATCTGGACCCCTCCTTGGTTAATTTAAAGACTTTTTTCAATGACTCCCTGGATTCGTCACGCTAATATTTGAATGGTCAAAACATGCGGTGATGCTTTCATACCGGTTGACGATATAAATATTTGTTGATAGAAAAGGCCATTCTGATTCAAGTTTTTCTCTCAGCGACACTGGATTATTTTGTAAAAGCTCCACAGGCGAAACAATAAGTTTACTCGCCCTCGTTTACTAATGTGATTCATTAAGGCAGGGGCCAGTCTGATGCAAGTTTTCCTCGCAGGGAGAACTTGAATACTTCTTGCATGGCACAGTTTGGATAGTTCTACATACCCTGTGGAACGCTGGTGAATACAAAGCTATGAAGCGGTTCTTTAGAAAACTTGGTTTCTGCATCGACGTAAAGTTGCTGAAAGGGTGCAGGAGGGTGGAAGGATACTCCGATCTACGAGACAATTTTAAAATAAAAAATGTTATTGATATAAGATTTTCGGATCTAGTTTGGACTTTAAACATTGAAAAACCTGAAAACGATCATGTTTTCAACTTTGTCAAGGATTCGTCCGAATTGAAATGTTACAGATCTAGTGGTACATCCCTGAGATGGGGGTGGGGTCACGCAAAAGAGCTACCCCCGAGGTCCAAATACTCGCCCTTTTATACTCTGTTTTTGACAGAAAAGGTAACACTTCAAGGACTTTACGTGTAAGTAAAGTAAATGTATGGAACTGTAAGTAAGGAAGTGTATGTAACAGTAAGTGTAAGTGTATGTAATTGCATTCAATAAAAAAAACCTTCATGGACCTCCCATGGAAATGGCACACATTTCATATACCTACAATACAATACAATACAATACAATACAATACAATACAATACAATACAATACAATACAATACAATACAATACAATACAATACAATACAATTTTATTGTCCATACGTGGGACGAGGTCTCCCTCGATGTCCGAGCCAGAGGCTCATGTATAAAACATAGGACTAAAATTAAAATACACTTAAGTATATGCTATTAAAAATATAAAAAATTTATCCCACCCATTAAAAATAGAATGAAAAACAAGAACAAAACTAATACCACCCCCCTCTCCTTACTCCATACTGTATAATTAATTTAAATCGATGGATCAAGTAAAAAAATGTTTGTTTCCCTTTTGTAAACTATTCACTTGAGTAAGCCATAAGGTGCCTCTGCTCAAGATATTTTGAGAGGCCCCCTTAGATACCTACATGAAATTCCTTCCTCCTTTCTTCTTTTAACACCAATTCGGAGACTGATCCCTACCCTTTTATACACCTCCGTCCTGAAAAAAGTAACCCTTTCGGGCGGGGCCTCCCCAAAAAGTAAACTATGTAGGAAGTACCCCGGGGGGTACATATTGTGATTCCTTTACGAAATCAACCTTCTTTCAATAATTTGGAGCAAAAGTTTACTTTTTATAATTTAAAGAAACGCAGCTTGAACTTTTTGCAATTTTGGAGAAAACACTTAATAACTAAGATTTTCAAAAATACGTAGAATGACAAAATCGTTACATAACCTTGTTTAAGGGGAAAAAGGATTAAATTTAGTGAATGCTATATTTTTCATTTATTTGTATTTAAATAATAAGGCTAAAGGATACTTTATTAAGATTTAAAAATTAGAATTTTAGTTGGTTAGAGAAGGACAGACTGAAATCAATCCAAAGTGCCCTTCGTGTGTGATGTGAAGGTGATCTACTTTCTGGTATCTATTACTTGTTTTTTTTTTTTTCTATTTTATTCCTTTTAAACGTCCAGTAACATTTCGCCTATAATGTTCTCATAAACTGTCGAAGGTAATCTTGAATAGCACTGATTTTGCTTTACTGTTTAATGATTGCCTTGAAATGAACTCGGGCCACTTTCTTTACCAATCAGAAATGAAATCAGAAAATACTACCAATCGTGGCTCGCTCGCGTACGTTTTCCTGCGCTTCATGTCCGCTACACGCTTCGTGTTATGATTTGTCACAGGATTGTTTGCTTCCTCTAGATCTGTGACTGGTCAGAACAATTCCTTTGGTTTTGGCTTATCGACATACAAAGTGAAAACCGCTCTTAGATATTTATTAAAAACAACTTTGTTTTACCTCAAACTCTAGTCCAAGTTTATCCAGGAAATCGACTCCAACTCCAGACAGTTTTTTCGCTAGTGCACCATATGATTCACGATCAAAGGCAAACCCGACAGCGAATGTTGGTCGAGCAAATCTGATTCCTGTCAAAATCTCAACGTGAACAGGAACACCGAGTGCATCAATTGAAGCTGTGAATCTGAAGACGCCATTCTTTACCAGCTTCCTAACTATCTCCACAGGCTGCATGGTGAAATCCCAGATACCAGCTCCTCTACAAGAGAAATCAGTAAATCAGTAAACTCTTTCAACATTCGCATATGAGGATTACTCTGCCTCGAGCCAAGTGGCTCATCAGACCGGAGCTTATCCCGGTTTCCGTAGCATGAAGCGACTAGGAGTATTTCTATCCCCTTGGAGGGGATGCTAGTCCATCGCAGGGTTACCCCCAGCAATAAATTCGCCGGTACCCATCTATACACCTGGGTGGAGAGAGGCACTGTGAGGGTGAAGTATCTTGCCCAAGAACACAACACAGTTACCCTGACCAAGAATCGAGCCCGGACAACTCGCTCCGGATTAAAGCGAGCTAACCATTAGGCTACCGCGCCTCTCATTCGCATATGAGTTACCAACAACATTTCTTTTTACAAAAAAAGATTCTGGCATACTGCAAAAACTGTCAATGCCGACAAAAACTCGAAACCGTTGCCTAGGCAATGTTCCATTCTTTTATAACTATTTATCATATTTAATTCACTTTTAGCTTTCACACATGTTTTTACTGCACGTTTTTTACTGTTCTTTAATTTTTTGCACATTTATTGTTTATATTTGTAATTTTCGCTTTTTATTTAAGTGTTCGTCAAAGGCTACAGACTGGTAACCGAAAGCTCGTCTTTATAAAATATTTTAAACGGAGAACGTTTTCAAAGTTCTTAATATGTTTCGGCCTGGTAACTCCTCTATTTTCATAAATAACTTTCCCTTAAAAAAAAAACAAGTCAAAGTTAATCACAAAACAAACATGAACAAGAGGCTAAAAATCAGGGGTGGCATTTTCCATACAATTTTTGTTAAGTTTAAATGAGTCACAACTTTGTTGCCTTTGAACTAACAACACCAAAACGTTTTACAAAAGCACATTATTTCGTTCATTTTCAAGTGTTCCCGCAGAAGGCAGCTGAAGATAGTAGCCGCCATTTTTGGAATGGGTCTATAAGGAAGTACCAATATTTGTTGTCGCTTCAAACTAAAACCTCCTCCTATCCCTAGGACAAGACTCTGATCGCTCAACTGCCTCAATACTTCCACACAGTGTTAAAACTATCACAAGGGAAGCACGAGACTGTTAAAATTTAACAACTTACCTCAGTGCATCCACTAAGAAATCAGGTAAGGTGGCAGGATCCAAACCAAACGAGGCCATCATATCTGCGAACGTAGCAGATGGAGCACTGCCTCTGGCGTACACTCCTCCACTGAAGACATCCTTATAAACTTCTGTCTTGAACACAGTTCCTGTTGCTATACTGTAATCTCCTTTGGCTTTAAACGTCTGGGTATTTCCTTCAGTGTAGTATGAGAACCTACAATGAAAACGGTTTATTAACCACTAAACAAAAATACCTTCTTCTTCGTTTGTTTTTGCTTTTCTTTTGTTTGTTTGTTTTTCTACTTGTTTGTTTGTGTTTCTTTGGTTTCGAGAAATAAAAAAAAGCAATAGCATTCGTTCATTCGTTCGTTCGTTTGTTCATTTGTTCTTTTCTCGTCTGTTCGTTCGTTTGTTCTTTTCTCGTTTGTTCGTTCGTTTGTTTGTTCTTTTGTTCTTTTCTCGTTTGTTCGTTCATTCGTTTGTTCTTTTCTCGTTTGTTTGTTCGTTCGTTCGTTTGTTCGTTTGTTCTTTTGTCGTTAGTTCGTTCGTTCGTTGTTTTGTTCGTTTGCTTTTTTCTAGTTTGTTTGTTCGTTCGTTCGTTTGTTCGTTTGTTCGTTCGTTCGTTTGTCCGTGTGATCGTGTGTTTGTGTGTTTGTTCGTTCTTTCGCTTGTTTGCTTGTTTTCCGGTTTGTTCGTTCTTTCGTCTGTTCGTTTAGTCGTTTGTTAGTTCCGTTCAGTCGTTGCTGCTTTGATATCTATTCTTCAATTTTTGTCCCAGTGTTACTCTTTGTAACTTCTGCGCATCCTACACTGAGACAATATCAGGTTCAGTTAATAAAATCCTTCTCTTACCTGACGTCCTTCATCACATATCCGGTCAGCGGTACATACTCATCAGAGCTTGCGCATTGGAACTCGTACTTTCTGAGAGCTTGTGACTCGTCAATCCAAATGGTAAACGCGGGAACATTCTCAGTTACCGCGGGCTTAGTCCATTCCGGTAGAGCATCGATATCGTCGTAATATCCTGCCTTGTTATTGTTTCTGATTTTACTGATGGTCAATGGATCGATTATCTCAAAGCATACCTAAATGCCAACAGAAAAAACGTTAAAATCCCCTTGACATCTTAAAGGGACTATGTCAATAGGATTTCGCAGATTTTTGGTCTAAACTGTTCTATAATTAGTGGTAGGCAACTTAACCTTTAATAAACCTTATCTTTGAACATCTAAAGAATGATATAACCTTAAACGGATAGAAATCAAGCTACGGCTGTAAATATCGATATTTCAAAGACGCGCGGAAACAATTTGAAAACATTTGTCCAACGTTTTCAATATTGCAATCCGCCGTTTCCATCCGAGCCATCGGCAGCCAAAGATGCTCGTTAACAGTTTCAGTGCTCTAAAATAGCAATTTTTAATAAAAATGGATAATTATTTTTAGGTTTCCTTTGACAGAAATTTAAATTTTGGCGGTTCAAAAATCAGTTAAAATCCGTGACATAGTCCCTTTAAGTATTTTTTTTATTATAGGCCAACTGTGAAAGCCTTAGTGGAACATTTCAGAATTGTCGATGACTATACTTCTAGTATTTAGCTAATGTTGCCAACTATATCCTTTCCGCTTTGAAAACGTCTTAGCAAAGTCAGAAAATTGCTGATCTGATAGCCTGTACATTAACACTTCTAAATTATTTCAGTAAAAGTTAACTTTAAAGCTTTAGAGAGGACTAACTCTCGGTTGTTACTAATTTTTCTATCAAATTTTTAGCCAATCACAGTTAGCGTACTGTCGCTGTTGCTGTCGCTGTGTAGAAATCGTTAGGTAACCCACAAACCTTCTTAAGCTGTTTTTGTCCATAATCGTCTTTATCATCAGGCACCATTTCTACAGCAAACCATCCACTTTCTAACTCAGTTCTCATAAAACCGAACTCTGCATACACAGCAAAGGGAATGTCGTTTTTGTATGATCCAGTAGCTGAAAACTTTTCGGCTGCACCACACTCGAGAGCAATCCAGGAATTGGGCTCGGCTGCCGTTTTGTCGGGCTTGTTCGGCTGGTAAGCTAAAAATATCGATAATACAAATTTAAAATCATTGGTTTTCAGTGAAAAACAATAAACACTGAATAAGTATGCTAGAGATCGATTGCAAATACGGAGTCACTTGCACAAACCCGTGGTAGTTTAAAGAGACTGATGTAGGCTCGAGAATGACACTTATGTTAGAGGGTCTCAATGGGGTAAACTGTCATCCGTAAAACGGCCAAAAATTTAACCGTTAGACGTAAACATTTTAAAATTATATCGGTCAGGAATTATAAATTATTAAAAACAGACTAGATCACTCCATCGTCCCAGAATGGTCCTAAGACCTAAAATATGTTTTTTTAATAATGGAAATTAATTTTTTAACTTTTGTTAACCTAGTAATGGAAAAAAAATTAACCGTTGGCCGTAAAAAGAAAAATAAAATTTTAACCGTTAACCGTAAAAGCCACCACCCCATTGAGACCCTCATGTTATTACTTAGGTTTACGTTTTAATACAGTCCAGCACTGGATCTTCTAGCTCTACAGTCTGTACTCTATTGTTAACACTTATTAAGGATCATAGCATAAAATCAAGAAATATTAAAAGTAATTTCACTCGGCGTTTCGACTCGTCCCTCGTCACTATCTGGGAGTAAACAGTTCGTAGAATGCAACAATCTGGATACAATAATGAATTCAATTTAAGATGAAATTACAAAATTTCTTCATAATTAAAGGCCCAGGACATTCAGTCAGCCAGGGGTATTTCTTTGCAGGTGATCGGGGTAGATAAAGCAAAGAAGCTTATGAAATTTATTTTGTCCACGAGAGCAAGTACGGTAAAAATCACTTCCATTCAAGCGGAATTTCGTTAAATTTTCATTTTTTTTTTTTTTTTTTTTTTTTGGGGGGGGGGGGGGAGGGGGGGATCCTGGCTTAATTCTGGCCATATCCATAAAAACTTACGGCAGCCATTACAGTTTTAAAAAAGTAACATAGGAAGTTCTTATCTGGAATGTCTGGATTTTTTTAATAATTTCTTACTAGTGCATCCATCCGTGGGACAAATTTTCTCTTCCACTGCAAGGCCTGCACAGTCGTCACCGCCATTTACCGGGGGAGGATTGGTGCAGGTTCGGGTTCGTTTCGTGGTACCCTGCAGGCAATATTTGGGCTCTGTGCATGTGCTCCAAGATGAATACGCTGACCACCCTCCGTTGACAGCACCTGTTTACAAATTCGATAGCATTAAAATATATTCACATTCAACGGAAATAAAATGATTTTTTTTCTAGAAATGATAGTTTTTCATGCGGATTACTTGGGTTCCTAATGAAAACCTCGCAGGTCGTATATTAGCGAATAGCGA
>NC_135761.1:57502953-57527745 GCF_052425735.1 Oculina patagonica | reverse complement strand
GGTGGCTCAACTGGATTTTCAAGGGGCAACACCGCTCAAGTTTGCGAATTAACTACGTCGCCATTAACAGTGCTATCGAAAAACGATCACCACATTTGTATTAGATAAAGATGAAATTTTTTCATGACCAGTGTTTTATTGGCATCGGAGTTGCCATAGCAACGAAATGACGTCATTACGTTTTTTACGTTCGCTCGTATTCCTCGGCACCAGGAGATTTTTTCGAAAATCGCTCAAAGGAGCTTGTACCACACATGGCTGCCTCGATGTTGGCAAAGTTTGAACAAATTCTATGAGAGCGTTTTCGAAATATTTGGGGATGAAGTTTTCAGGGCTATAAATACAGTCAAAAACATACTAACGAGAAAATGAGGTAATATCTAAAGAAAACGAAGCGCTTGTGAATTGCAATTTCATCTTATAGTAGTTTGATTCCATTTAAAATCGTGGGAAGACAGTGGTGGGGATTGCTTTGGTCGATTGCGAGAAAAAAGAATTTGATGAGCGTGCGTTCCGGTGCTCTCGTTGCCATTTTTGTTTATAATTTGGTATATGCCTACAAAAGTGATCATAAATTAAAAACCGCTCGATGAATTTTTTTAAAAATTTGACAAACACGAGGTTTGTCGTCGATTGACATAGCTTGCAAGTTTTAAGTTCATTGAAAACATTTAAGGTAATAAAATTGGGCCTCCAATGTACTGATTTTTCTCGCAGATTTCGTGTTTACAAGCGAGTGTCCTCATTATTCACGGGTATTGTTTTCAAGTGTCATATCTACGTGCACCACTCCAGCAGAAAATATCATTTGCATTAAATAGGACGCTCGATTGCTTTCCGAAAATTTTTCCGAAGCATGCTAATCTGCCTTGGGGTGAGAATAGCAATGACAATATATGCAGAATAATAGCTTTAGTTTTTTGGACAGAGGTCCTTGACATCAATAGAACGACAAATGCTGTTACAATTTTTTAAGCAATATAAGCATGTTTCGGAAAATTGTTCGGAAAGCAATCGAACGTCCTATCAAATGCAAAAATGAAATTTTTGCTGAAGTCGTGCACGTGGATATGAAACTTGAAAAGAATACCCGTGAATAATGAGGACACTCGCTTGTAAACAAGAAATCTGCGAGAAAAAATCAGTACATTGAAGGCCCAATTTTACTGCCTTAAATATTTTCAATGAGCTTGAAACTTGCAAGCTATATCAATTAATGACAAACCTCAAATTTAACAAATTTTAAAAAAAAATTAATCGAGCGGTTTTAAATTTATTATCATTTTTGTAGGTATAGACCAAATTATAAACAAAAATGGCAACAAGAGCACCGGAACGCACGCTCATCAAATTCTTTTTTCTCGCAATCGACCAAAGCAATCCCCACCACTGTTTTCCCACGATTTTAAATGGAATCAAACTACTATAAGATGAAATTGCAATTCACAAGCGCTTCGTTTTCTTTAGATATTACCCCATTTTCTCGTTAGTATGTTTTTGACTGTATTTATAGCCCTGAAAACTTCATCCCCAAATATTTCGAAAACGCTCTCATAGAATTTGTTCAAACTTTGCCAACATCGAGGCAGCCATGTGTGGTACAAGCTCCTTTGAGCGATTTTCGAAAAAATCTCCTGGTGCCGAGGAATACGAGCGAACGTAAAAAACGTAATGACGTCATTTCGTTGCTATGGCAACTCCGATGCCAATAAAACACTGGTCATGAAAAAATTTCATCTTTATCTAATACAACTGTGGTGATGGTTTTTCGATAGCACTGTTAATGGCGACGTAGTTAATTCTCAAACTTGAGCGGTGTTGCCCCTTGAAAATCCAGTTGAGCCACCTTAATAAATATCTTGATTGGAGCAAGAGAACTCAGCTCGTAGGGTGCTCTGTGAGTACAGTGAAGACTATTTTCTGAAAACGGACTGAGCAAGTGATAACAGTGGTGAGCGTGACTTAGGAACTTTAAGTTGATAGCGAAGAATAGGTTCTTTGCAAAACCCTGTCACGAGATCTTGTCAATCAAAATGATTGTCGCGGAACGAAATGAATGCCATAAATGAAAAGAGTACGATAAAGTTCGATAAATAATAGGAAGTTTGCCTATTTTTCAACAATTCAAATGATTCTGCTAAGAAAAAGTGATTAACTTTTTTGTCTTTGCTTACACAGTTCAAAAGTTTTTAAATAACGATCTATCGTACGTAAGTATGGTTGTACTTCCTAACGCAGCAGCTCTAATATTTCTACAGGCTCGCTTCCTTCTTCGGACCGCCTCACCATTAAGAATGTGTATGACCTGAACTCTAAGCTGACTGGTGTGGAATACTCTATTTCTGGTGCTGTTGTCGCAGACTCTGGTACTTACGAGTGCAGAGCTTCAAACGAAAATGGTTCGATTACCAAGCAGGTCACAATCAATGTCCAGGCTGGCTCATCACCCAGTGCAGTCACTGGATAGGTGAGAAATAAAGTGGCGTACATATATAAGTCTAGGAATACGTTTCATTTGTAGTGACCATCAGTCTAAACGACCGTGGTTTGTTGTGTTTGCTTGTATTTGATGTTTTGATGTTAATTCACTTTCAGGGCTTAAAATTTTTCGGTAAAAGTATTGCTTAAAACGACGGCAAAACGTTGCGATAAAGAGACGTTGCTCCGCAAAATATATAACTACTCACTGACCCTTTAAACCTTACATCAAGCCACGAACCTTTCTCAACATTTTGAAGTACCGGAAACTGATATGTTACTAGAACGAATTAAAATAGAGAAGACAATTTCATTTTCATTGTTCCACAATGAATTACCTCAAGCATGAGCTCGAAAACAAACCATAATGTCTTATAAACTTTAATAACCCACTTGTTCGGATCGAGCCTGACCAATGATGAAACAGGCCTTTTTCATGAGAAGTCCACTCGCTGTTAAAGAAGCCAATAAAGGGCATGATCCTGTAGTAACCTAACATTTTTTGAATCTATTTTGGTAATAGTAACTGCTGTTACATTCCTCCTTTACAAACTAAATCAATAATATCGCGTCCAGAAACGAAACATTTTCAGTAATTTTTCGTTTGTTTTCTAAATTTATTTTCATGTTTTTCATGTTACTGTAAAAAAAATGGAGGGGGAGGGGGGGGGGGCTGAAGCCCCCCTAGCCACTCCCTCTCCGCGTCCCTGCCACCTTAACAGATCTGTCAGTACATTAACGTGAAACTTACAAATGCCTTATCTTTTAATGTTTTTGTGTACACATAATTGCAATAGGTTGTCATAGAAAAAAGGGAAAAGTCAAATAAAAAAATAATTAAACGAATGCAAGAAATTTATTCGTACAAATGGCCCCAAAATGCCTCATAATACGAATAAATCAATTTATCTTGTTACAGCATAAAAAAGTGGTCTCAAAGTGTGCAGATAAAAACTCGTGAGTTTTCTGTAAATGCTATTAGTTATGAGACTACGCTAATTAATTCCTATCTACCTTTTTTCTCTTTTTTTTTCTATGACAACGTTATTTAAACATTTCTTTAAGGGTAAGCTTAAACTTTTCTGTTTTTTTTTTCTTTTAGATATCCTATATCCTAGTCAGTTGAACACAACCACATAATGGTTTGACGGATCAAAACGATGAAGATTTCGAGTGTCTCACACACATTGAAACACAAATCATTAAACCTTTATCTTGTAATTGAATGGTGATAAAACCAAATAAATCTCATTAAAACTTAGCAAACCTTGAATACTGTTTCGTTTTGCGTATGTCTCGTTAAATGAGTAGTTACCGCCCTCGAGAGCATTGTTATAAGAAGCGAGGACCCTAACTACAAGGCTGTTATCACTGCTTGAGCCGGGTCACGTGGAAGAAAATTCACCAATTAAAAGGTTTATTGAGAAAAATGAATAGCGATGTTCTTGTAAACTGTCCAGTGACGTTGAAGCACCCAGTCATTAATAGGCAACGAATAACTCATAAACAATCGTGTTCTTTTTAAAAACGTATTAAAACGTATTGTTCTTGTCTTATCTAAACATTAAATCGTGGATTATAATTACTACATACCTTGCTTGGCAATGTTTTGGTCGGGACACGTTCGGAAATCTCAAAGTTTGGACTTTTTCCGACAATTTTGTGTCAGGGAATTCAGCGTGGATATAGCTAGAGCTTCATGAGCTGCCACTGCAGAGAGGTAAACTAGGAATGTTGTAGTGTGTCATAACAGAAGCAGAATTTTAGAGGAGTGCTTTTAAAAAGAGAGAGAAGGCTTTAAATTCAAATTTGCACATTTAAACCAACATAACTTACTGGCAAACTGTAAATTAAAAATTCCGCGTTTGTTATGACACACCAAAGGTATTGACTGATCAGTTTTTGACAAAACCGCAGAGTACTGTCATCTACTCGTTCTGCAAACTCTGCCACAAAGTCATGACTTTTCCAATTTAGCACTAACGAGGCTCTAGCATCGCCGTTAAGTGCAATCTACTAAATAAAAAAAGATCGTAATTTTCATCATTTCTTTATGTCTCTGTAAAATTTGAGCTTAATTGCATCCACAACAGCCGAGATATAAGCGTTTTAAAAGATGTAGGTAAAGCAATATTTCGCCTCAAAAATTTATTCATGCAAGGTTTTCCCCACGACCTTAAAAACTTAAAACGTAACTTTAATTTTTGAGTGGAATTTCCAGCCATTTGAACTAAGCCCGTTGATAAACAGTCGACCAAAGGGTGATTAGTTTTCTTTTTCTTTGAAACAGAGGTGGAATTATTATGGTTTAAACGGTAAAATGAAAACTGGACCTTGGCAACTTGCTCGAGCCAATTTGAATTGAAAGTTGTAATTAGTACATCGCCGCCCAACATAATTGCAGAGTTCCCATCAAAAAAAAGTTCTGTTTGACTGTAAACGAACCGCGATTGAATAAACACAAAAAGGCAGCAAATCATTTGTTATGGGAAGGTCTGAAAACCGACACAATTTCGTTTAGAAAGTAAAAATAGGAAACATCTTTTCATTCGTAAATTGAAATTGAAATTAAAATCAAAATAAAGGCTTACCCCATTTTTGAACTTCAAAGAGGTTTTTATATTGGATAATTAATTCAGAAATCAATCCCTTTCCCTTCCATTCGCTTAGATATCGACAGTTTCTTTTGTCCTTTCTTCAGCAAACTTAATCAATTCAGAGCCGATTTTTTTCTACAGCCGCGCGGCAGCAGAAAAGAAGTTAATCCTTGCACCATTTGATTTGTGCAAGGAATATAATGTCTTTTCGTGTTCAGCGCCGCAACTATTTGGAATCTTCCTGTTAACCTCATTAAACCATGGTTTGAGATTGTGTGAGCAATATTTCTGAACAAAATTATGTCTCCCTCATTTCTTGGTGTCACTCGCGTGCATCATAACTTTCCGAGTTTTTTTTTTGCAACAAACTGTGAAAATAGCGCGTTTTGATTGGCTACAAATGTCAGGAAAACCTGGTTCTCCTCCAAAATGAAACTTTGCCAAACTTCTTCGTATCGTTGAGATTAATTCAAAACAGGTTTTGTTTATTAATTTGTGCCGAGTTTTTTGAAACGTTTTCAAACTAAACTCCGCGTAGTTTGTGGCTTGAATAATGAGACAATTTTAATGTTGCTTGTCACTAAATATTCGAGAACAGACGCACAATCAACATCTCGCTTAATGATAGATATGTTTTTACGAGACATAGTGTATTAAGGTGAATGTTCCATCGCTAAAATTGCCACTGGTAAAAACCTGCTTACATTTTGTTAGCCCCTGATAATTTGTCTTACCTCGCTTTAAAGGGCTTATCACGGATTTAATAGCCAAAATTTATATTTCTGTCACAGGAAACCGAAAAAATAATAGTTAGTTTTTATCAAAAAATTGCTATTTTAGAGCACTGAAACTGTTAACGAACGTCTTTGGCTGCGGATGGCTCGGATGGAAACGGATTGCACCTTGAAAAATAGGTCACCAACGGTGACATGAGTCTAATGCCGTATGGCATAGTGATACAGATTGCGCGGTTTTCGTAAGCCGGTTAAAATTGGTTAGAGGTTTGTGTTCGGGAGTTTAATTTAAAATGCTTATAGCAAGCTAGGGGCATCGTGGATGATTATGGATGAAAACGAAACAGTCATAAATGTTATATGCTTCACAAAATTTAAAGTATGAACAGGAGTTGATGTTACTTCTTCCGTATTGTCCGTAAAAGCAGAAACGATTAAACATTTGGACAAGATTGCGTGACGATTTACAAAAAGCATGTTCATTACAACAAGGGTTGAAGAACTTCACATCGTTTTCTTTCAGATTTTTCACCATTTTGATGATGACTCTTGAAACAGATTTTGCAATAAAAGCACTTGAAATAGTGACTGTTACTCCATTGTACTGTAAGCACTTAGTGACAGATTTTCCTAAAAACGGGTGTAAATGCTCACGTCAATATAATGATGACCTTTTGAACGCTGGAAACTAGGCAATTATTATCGAGCTACCATACACAGGAGCGAAGACTGTTTATCATGATGTACAAATTTCGCGAATCATCACTTCCATATCAATGTAACCATTTTATGATTTTTCTAGCTGTAAGAAGAACTTAAGATCTCTGAGAGTCGTAAAAGCATGAAATTCGATTTCAGTGTATGGCAAAGGCCGGGACAGTGTAATACTGCAAAGCGGCCAAACAAACGCATTTTGATTTAGTCGCGTAACTTGATTTACATTTATCCATGTACATCTTTTATTTTTGAAGGTTTTTGTTTGCACTGTAAAGAAAAAATTGGTCAAAATTCGAATGACTTAAATACAAAATACGAGGTAAAGTTTTCTATTTTTTAAAACAAAATAAATATTTGGTCGCATTGTGTAAATAAACGCGAGTCGCCGTCGAAATATTTTTTTCTCAAAGACGTCTTGCTTTTTAAGCAAGACGAAAACACAAGTGCTTAACTGAACTGAAAACGAAGATTTATTTTCACAAAAAGCTTACAAATGTCTTAACTGGAAAATTATTACGTCCTGTTAAAGTGTTGAATAATCGTGACTTGAGAAAGAACTTTTAATTATGCGTGGGAACACGTGTCGCTGATTGGCTGTTTTTAATTGAAACTAATCGTGCGTGTCCGTACGGAGTCCGTTCTTGTAGCTGATCATTGTTTTCTACATTACAGCGAACGATTATCGATCCCGAACCATTCCCTTGGGATTGCTAACAGCTTTTTTCATATAACAAAGAGTCTAATGCGCATGCGCAAAGCGCACGCAAGCATTAGACTCAAAAATTGAGGCTTAACTTTTCAAGTTGTTTCCGCGAGTCTTCGATCCGGTTTTTCTTTTTATGTTCAAAAATAATGTTTTTCGTAGGTTTAGTTGCCACCACTAATTTGAGTACAGTTTAGATCAAAAATCTGCTAGTTCCCTGTGATGTAGTATCTTAGCGTGCTAGGCTCTTCCTTCGCTCGCGAAGTGGCGCCAAGCTTTGTACGTATAAATAGAAGAAATAAACTTATGTAAAATGTTTCCAATTCCCTGCCGATTTTTATCTATTCCCTCAAAAGTCACACAAACCTTTAAACAATTTTCGCGAGGATGTTTAAAGATTCTTCGCAATTCTTTAATTTCTTTTAAGCTGGTGGCAACTTATTCTGTTGTGATTTTATGGATTCTCCTCTGAATAAGATGATAATTTTGAAAGGTTTTCACAAGAGTTGTAACATTTTTTACAACAAACTTCGGATGAAAAATTTCTCACCTTTTGTCCTCTTTTTCTCACCTTTTCCATTCTTTGTCACGACATCTCTTGTTCTACATGTACATAAAAAAAAATAGATGCTATTTAATTTAAGCTCAGTGGAGTAATTTAAAACAACCACTAGTTAAAGTGACCGTTTTGGCACTCACCTAAATTAATTCACTTTCCATCTTGATGCAATTGTCCTTAGAAAAGACAAAAAGAAAACTGCATTCTAAAAGTTGCCTGATGGAGAATGGAAAGGCTACAAAAGTGCAAATAAAAAGGTCTATTGTGGTGAAAAATACTAGTCTGATCTTCATTATTTTGATTTAAATCTGAAAAATCTGTGTGAGGCTATGTCTTTCCTGAAACCAGTTTTCAAAACTCGCAGGCGATTAATATTAGTCCATTCTAATTGGTCAACAGCCAATTTTGCCTCCCTTGAAAATCATTCACGGATCCGTGAAACCACGAAAAATTGATTTAGATTTTTGTTTGGTCATCTGCGATAGTTCCACGCCTAGTTTGCGTAGCTTTTTACACAGATAGAGTTATTGCCGATTCCTTGACGTCAAACTTGTACAATGGCTAGCTACAAACTCTGAAGCTAATTCCTGTCCCTTTTAGGGATATTCATTTTGGTTAATATCTTAGAATACGACATATATTTACTTAGTAATATTTGTTTCTGAGGTTGTTTTCTAGATGCTTGAGCAAAATTTCAGTGCCAAAGCGTGTTTTACAGTTTTTGATACGCGAGGAAAACTTATGACAAAGCTGAAATTAATCGGCCTTAAAGTAAACATAATACTGAAATTACTGTAGATTATTTGCGCTTGTTATTTACGTGATTTTCATACACAAATAGAATAGTTCTTCGTTTTGTTCTTTAGAAAGTTACTCTTTATTTTTTAATCGAGGTTCCAAACACGACTGATTAGGAAATCTATATTTCAAAACTGCTTTAAGGGTGAATCGAGCATTGAATATTGCTTTTTATTTAAATAAAAACGTTTATTTATATAAATTTAAAATAAATTTCTGAAAGAATAAAGATTCGACTAAAACTTTGTCCACGCGTAAACCTATCGGACACAAGCGACCACCCCATGTAAGAAATCCCGTGTAAGGTGATTAAAAATTAAAAAATTCAAATTTCTTTATAAACCACGTGATATATACGGTAGCTAGTTAAATCAATCATATTAAGATAAGTTCTAATGCAGTGTGCTCTAAGAACTATATGTAACGTAATTTCTTTTCTCTTCATAGGAAAAATATACTAATCGAAATTAACTTGTTAGACGGTGAATGTCTTAATTAAGAGGTTTACACCACCAAGGCGTTATTAAAGGTGAAATCTACTAATAGACTGATTTAGTTCTTGTGAAATAATTCTAATTAGTGAGAGTAAATACACTGTTACTGTAAGATTTACATTGTCAGCAAGTTCTGTTGACCCATCTGTGTCAATTGCTATATTAAATCATTTCAGGTGTTCATAAATTAAACATGCATGGATCTTTTGAAACAGTTTCATTTTAAACCGTTTAAATTAATCACTCGCATTAAGGGAGAGCAAGACGGTTGTTAAGCTGGTTCACCGCGAGAGCTATGCTTTAGCCTTGCTCAGTCTAAAATAGTTTTACAGATTGTCTTTCAATATGAAAAGCGTTATTACTTGTTTATTTCTGTTTTTGTCTCTAGTGATATTTTGGAATTATGTGGAAGCGGCAGGTAAGGGTAATTTTGATTTATGGCAAATCTATTTTAAAAGCCACAAATGTGTGAAAAATTACAACCTTTGTGCCAAACATATCAGATGTTGGGTAAAGTCGTATTGGTTTATGAACGAACTACTATAAACTAGACAGTCCAAAATGTCTCTCTTCTCTCAATTAGAAAAGTTAGAAATTTATGAAGAGCGACAGCAATTTTGAGTTTTAAAGTTACATTTCCGATTTATTCCTCTGTAAATTTACATCAGTCGTTTTGCAGACTCAGTTTTTTGCATTGTTTTAGACATGATGTACACATCAATTAGAATTTTACACTTTTTTATTGGTATAATCCCCGGTTAGATCTCGTTTTTTTAGCAAAAATCCAAAATAGGAACTTCATTACGTAGGAAATGAATCACATGCAAATAGTGGAAAAACAATTTTGAAATAAGGATAGAGAGAATTTTAAGTTACATAATTACGACAAAAGGACAACCGTGGTCGCGAGAATTGAATTCGTTTTTAATTGGCTGTATTTCGTCTTTTTATGCGTTGCAACACCTACGCTGTCACTTAACAGTGGCACCAGGCAATTACTTGGATTAAATATTATTTTCAGCCAAAACATTTCGAATTAAAAAGATGACGAAGTTCGTAACCTGTTGTAGAAACTGTTCATCTTCAATCTAATGTTAAAGTTTAATATTTGATGGCCAGATTATAGACTAATTGTTTTTTTTTTTTTTCACATTGTCTTTTGGCGCGAAAGTGAACGGTGGTTGGTCAGGTTGGTCAGATTGGAGCGGTTGCGCTGCTGGTATTTGCGCGGGAAATCAGCGCATTCGAACAAGAACTTGCACGAATCCGATACCAAGTGCAGATGGACAGTATTGTGACGTAGGAGAAAGTTCGGAGCAAAAAGACTGCATGAGTGAGTATTTTGCTTATTGCATAATTGTATTGTTAAAATAATGATCAAGAATCACCGAAGAATCACGTCGCGTTGAAAAAGGTGTCGTTTCTGGCACTACTGTTGTAAGGACATTGTAAGTTCAAAATGTAATTTAAAAACCGTATTGTAAGTTATGTTATTCGTTATTGTCTTAATTAGCAAAATGTGTTAGTAAGCATTGTTATTATTTGCTAGTAACAAAAATATTATTATAAAAATAAACCAATCAAAAAATTTCGTAATTACACTTGTGTTCTCAGAACATTATCACGTCAGCATAGCGCCAAAAGGAACATACGCCATGTTGCTAAGCAACGGCAATGGCACTGCAGGCTCAGTTGATTCCAAGAGGCTAAAAACAAATGCAAGTAGCACGAAATTCGGCAACAATGTACAATTGTTATATTGGTCCTCAATGTGACCAAGGAACATCCATTGAGAGCGCCTGCTAAATCTGAGTAATCTTCGAATTAAGAAAAACCTGAAAATTCTTCAGAAAACCAATTTGTGTTATCAGTAGAATCCCCAGCCTCGCTCCCAGGCCATACCGCGCTATGCGAGTGAGCGGAGAAGGACTGGAACCGAGCGCGATAGCGAACTTTCCCGACAAGCTTGGCGGGTTACGTCACATCCAAATTCGCCGGGAACGACTGGGGACGAGGCTGTTGAATCCCGATTTCTCTATCCTCCAAGCGAAACCAACTTGGTTTGAAGTGTATCGAAAGAAAATTGTAGTGTGCTAAAAATTGTAGTGTGCTAAAAATTGTAGTGTGCTAAAAATTGTAGTGTGCTAAAAATTGTAGTGTAGCAAATCCAACGGACACGACGTTTGGTTCGCGGTCAGTAGGTTCGAGAAATCGCGATTGTATTTGCTTTAGGGACGGACCATTATTTTTTTGGAGGGGGGGGGGGGGATGAAAATTATTGAAAAAAATTGTTTGCAGGGCCTGGAAAGACAAAATAAATTGTTTGCAAACACGATATGTATAACAAAAAATAGTAAGAATTTCGAAAAAAATGTTTGCAGAGGTGCATAAACTAAAAAAAAGTTTGCAGAGGAAAATTTTTCATCCCCCCCCCCCTCCAAGAATAATGGTCCGTTGTACTGTCGTGAATTGTAATAACGTCGTGAATTGTAATAGCTGTCGTAAATTGTAATAACAGTTGTCGTGATTTGTAATAGCTGTCGTAAATTGTAATAACAGTTGTCGTAAATTGTAATAATGCACCTATCGCAAATTGTAATAACATGCTGTCGTAATTTGTAATACGCCGAGCTGTCGTAAATTGTAATAGCACATTGCCGTGTTTTGTAATAATTCTATAAAATGCAGGTCCGTAAGCAGACCTTTGTCATAGACGAGGCAAGATCTTGCAAGTGGGTTTGTGGGGCATACCTTACAGAAAAATTTGAAATCTAGAAGCTATGAATCTCTTTCAGAGACATTTTTCATGAGTTATTTCTTGATAAAAATATTTTGTTTCTAATTTTGGGTAAATTTAGACGAGGCAAGTGCCTCGTCTTGCCTCTTGCTAGTTACAGCCCTGAAATGAGAATTAGGAAATCAATCATTGAGAAATCTCATTTTCGTTATCTATAAGGAATAACAGTTAACGAGCGCGTGGCATAAATTTATTTTACTGCTTGATATCGTCATGAGGGCTATCCAGCATTATTAATCTTCTCACCGGAACAAATTTGCAGCAAAGCACATAAAGGGAAACGTGAGTTTTCATTGTGATTTCTCTAGTCGGTCCTTAACAAGTCATTGGTCTTTATTTTTTAAGGTGGATAATGGGTCTTATTTCAAATATTAGCTTCTTTTTTGAATGATTGTCTAGTGTAAAGTCACTGCCTTTTCTATTTTCCTTTGGTTTGTTTCCTTCTTTAAAGGGACTGTGTCGCGGCTGAGTTAAGTTTATTTTTTAAGTTTTGCCAAATACTTACTATGAAACTTTTATGTTTGCAAAGCAATTACTCCTATGCATCCAAATGACAAAACCATAGCTTCTTTGCATTGCAACCAAATTTGTCTCCCAGGCGTTATAATTTAAAGTTACAAGCAAACGAGAATAACTTTGAAAACTGTTCAGCCCAATGATATTTCAAAAACCCATATTGCAATCAGATTCAATCTTTATCACTTATGGCCATCCGTACCTTCTTTTGTATTTGCTGCGTTATTGAAATGTTCCTTTACTGTTTTAGGGGCTATTATTATATTTCACCGAATTTGATGGTCATTTCCGATACCTAATTCTGGCTAAAATTTGTGGCATAGTCCCTTTGATCAAAATAGAGTGATTTCACTAAACCAGTGAAATAGTTGTACACTTTTTGATACTATTAGGTACTTATTCCATTTATTTTTGACTATTGTGCACTGACTGGTAGATAGTGTTTCACGGGTTAAAATAAATGAAATCACTCTAATGCACATTTTTATTTAAAAAGATGCCGGAACCTCTTACTGACTCCCTTCGCTGTGAAATGCTTGCAGTTAATAGATTAACAGATTTCCAGAGTTAAATGGCAAAATAAAATATGATAATACTGGTTATTACAAATCACGGCAATGTGCTATTACAATTTACGACAGCTCGGCGTATTACAAATTACGACAGCATGTTATTACAATTTGCGATAGGTGCATTATTACAATTTACGACAACTGTTATTACAATTTACGACAGCTATTACAAATCACGACAACTGTTATTACAATTTACGACAGGTATTACAATTTACGACGTTTATTACAATTCACGACAGTACAGTCCGTCCCTTAATTCCTGTGTTTTCTTACTAACTTGTCTTCAATGATATACCATTTTAGTTGACGGTGGGTTTACCGAATGGAGTCAGTGGTCACTCTGTGACAACCCGTGCGGAGGATCGGTAGTCAACAGGAGCAGAGCTTGTACTAACCCCACACCCACCCCGGACGGAAAGAATTGTACTGGAGACAATTTTCAAACGAAGCTAGAATGTATTTGGCCGTGCCCAAGTAAGCTAAAATCAAAGAAAGTTAACAAGTTAACTGTCAATATTTAAAGAGTAAACACTGAAAAAGAACAATTTTGTTTAATTTTGAAAACATTTCAAATAAAACAATTTATATTTTTGTGAAACATTACCAAACGCAAATGGCATTTTAAATGATTTTCTATATCTAAAATGCAAGTTACTTTAGGTACCAGGTATTTTAACTGTTCTTTCCTTTTTCGTGTGGGGCTAAAAGAGGATGTCGTAAGTTCATTCATTTAAAGGTGGTGGATTCGGGAAGAAATTATTGTACATTTCTATTTTATTCAAGTGTGTGTCCCAGGATCTAAACTGATTATAATTTATTATACTATTGACAAAATTGGAATCACTATGGCGTTAATTGTAAAAAAAAGAACAAATTAAAGCTTGAGTGATCCATTTGACGCGCAAGACATACATTGAGCAGTTCGATTGTTTTATATTTTTAGCTGGCCCAATTGACGGAGAATGGAGCTTCTGGACTCCTTGGACACAATGTTCTCAAACATGCGGACTACCGGGAGGAACCGTTTTGAAAAGAACAAGACTGTGCAATCAACCACCCCCAATGAATGGTGGGAAAGCCTGTGTCGGTAACAGCTCAGAGTCAGTAAGAGCTTGCTTCGCACCTTGTCCAGGTTTGTGAAACATTGAGAAGAATCGTTTATTAAAAACTATAACACTTAGCAGTCCTTGGACTGAATTACGTGTATTGTTACAATTTTATAAAAGTGTATTAAAACTATATATATTACAAGATTTAAAAAATTCTTTAGAGTAAAGTAAAGGTTTCTTGTTGATTTCCGAACAGTTAACTACTACTCAACATAACAAGCAGCTTTGAAATCTTTAAACACGTATTTTTATTGTTAATAAGTCGATTTTGTCTAACATGACGGAACAGTGCCTTATTACATGAAACACAAAATTCGAGAAGAGTAACTTTGGATATTGAAAAATATTCCAAATCTTTTAAAAATGTGATTAAAATATTTTAATTTGATAATCATTAAGTGGTCGACGCATTGTTATTATTATTATTTTTTTTTTTTTTTTTTTGCCATTTACAGTTGATGGAGGTTTAGGTTTGTGGTCCGCATGGACAACATGCAGTAAGACGTGTGGGACTGGTTGCCAGTCTAGAAGCAGAGCCTGTAATAACCCCACCCCTATTAATGGCGGACGAAACTGCACTGGAGACTTAAATCAGGCGAAGAGTTGTAAACTGACTTCATGTCCTGGTGAGAAATCAATATTTGTACAAAAAGTAACATTACTTTTGAAGAGTGTATCGAATTTATGAGTTCGAGTTAGGAATTTCGAGTTCGAGTTAGACATTTCGCGTTCGAGTTATGGGGTAACATTTTCTCAGTTGGTCACGTATAGTGTCGCCCTTATCACCAAATGAAAGCTAACCGCAAGAAAATAGGAGTGGAACTAACCTCCAGCAAACCAGAGTGGAACTAACCGCAAGCAAACCAGAGTGGAGCTAACCGCAAGCAACTCGAACTCGATATTTTAACTCGAACTCGATTCTATCGAATCGAACTCAACTCGAAATTCTAACTCGAACTCGAACTCACCTCGAAATTCTAACTCGAACTCGAACTCATGAAATGGAAGACCCACTTTCGAATTCTAGAGTTTCTCCTCTCGATTTTTTTTAAAAATTAATCCGAAACGAACTTTATAATGTAGGTTTTTTTTTTATCTGAAAATGACTTCCGCTCAGGTTGTCGAAACGTCAGTCACTAACAACAGCTCTTCTCAGAACTACTTGCGGATGAACACACTATACGACCTAATATAGGTTTTTGTCAAAATACTGGGTAAGCTAGTGACAATTTTCTACATTTAATTGGAAAGTTATTTGTCAGGGTACGAGGAGCAATGCAGTTATTTAAGTCTGTTAATTTCAGAGCTTGCCCTTTTTTGATCAATTAGAAATGAAATGCAATAAAATGTCATTGGCACAGTTCCGTAATGGCTTCAAAACTTGTCGCTCAGTAGATTCCTGTGTTGCTATGACAATCGTGTTATTCGTCAATAGCAAGTATTTTTTTAATTTTTACAGGCGCCATTGATGGAGGGTGGTCAGCGTATTCATCTTGGAGCACATGCACAGAGCCAACTTATTGTCTTCAGGGCTCAAAGAAACGAACCCGAACCTGCACCAATCCTTCCCCGGCAAATGGCGGCGATGACTGTGCAGGGCTGGCAGAGGAAGAGAAAATCTGTCCCACGCAAGAGGATGGGTGCACTAGTAAGTATGATCATGTTATTCTAAGTCATTGTTCGAATTAATTTCAAAATAAATAAAACCTAAAAACTACCCTGGGTACGTACCACATGTTCTGTTTTTCGTTTGCAAGAAGCAGTGAACCCGCAAAAACACCAAACAAACAATGATAAACAAAGATGGCAACCACTAAGGGAAATAAAGATGGACTGCGAACGACAAACTCTAAAAAATAAGCCAATTGAGCAGTCAAAACAACTTTAAAATTAAATACAATTATCATTCGATGCTTTTTTTTAGTTCCTTATAATTGGCCGAGAGCCCAACCTGTTTTAAAAAAATTTATTCCCCAGATTATTTTAACGGCTTTATTCATCCCTAGATGGTGCAAAACAATGCTATTCTGTTAAAAATGCAAAGTGTTGTAAGACCATTGCAGGTCGGAAGCTACGCGAGGTAGCTCAAAAGACCCTATGATTTTTCCTGATAGTCAGAAGTTAAACCAAAAAAAAAACTATAGCATATATATTCGTGACGATGTTAGTGCTTATCGTTTAAGGAATACCGAAAACAAATTAGTTCTTCCACAACCTCGAACTGATTATCTCAAGAAAAGTTTTTCGTACAGCGGAGCTCAGTTGTGGAACAACTTACCTATAGACCTAAGACAAGCATCTTCACTGGCCGATTTCAAATCTAAATTAAGTCGGCACAGTTTAAAGTAATATCTAAATTTTAAGTAAATTTTAGACACGGCCTCCGTGAAAAGCAGACTTTTCTTTTTTTTTTTGTTATTTGAATTTGTTGTTATTAAATTTTTGTAGTTAGATAGGTAGATAGTCCAGTAACTTAATTGACTGATGGAAAAACCGTGTATAAATAAAGTTATCTTATCTTATCTTATTGTGTACCGCTGCATGTACGCTGTAAAAATGTCCAGCAGGTTGCCTCGTGGGTACCACCAACGTGCTCAGAAAATGATTATTTAATCTTTTTCTTGTTCGTAATTGTGTATTGTTTCGTCCTTACCTTATAGCCTACCAGCCGAACAAGCCCGACAAAACTTCAACCGATCCCAAATCCTGGATTGCTCTCGAGTGTGAATCAGCCGAAAAGTTTTCCGCTACTGGATCATACAAAAGCGATATTCCCTTTGCTGTGTATTCAAACTTTAATTTTATGAGAACTGAGCTAGAAAGCGGATGGTTTGCCATACAAACGGTGGATGATGATAAAGACGATTATGGACAAAAAAAGCTGAAGAAGGTTTGTGGATTACGCATGCAATGATTTTATGTGGTCAGATACCCATAAGTGTTGAAACGTGCAACTCCCTATAATTCGCACTGTACAAAGCGTTTGCACATTCGTTACTATTAACGAGACTAAACAGACAACTGAAACACTACCACTGGATCCAGCCAAATTTGTCTCACAAGAACTTAATCATGGAGTGCGGAGTACTTTGTGTAGAATGAGAATAGACTGTAGGCACGACCAACTTTATGTAATGTAGATGCAAAAGAAAGCTGTTTAAACTGGGTTAATTATTGTGACTAGTAGATATTAATGTGGGCCTGTTACGATAGGTGATGCGATTGGGATAATATGATTGCTGTGTTCCCCTTGTACACTGGTCATGCCAGTTTTATTGGAGGCTTCGTTCTCCATTATGATGGGGAATTATATCCCCTTTGATGAGCAAGCTTTAGCTGTTATGCTGTACAAGTTAATTTTGATCCTATATGCAACCAGTTTTAAGATCGTGCTATTGTGTTTTTGTTTTGTAAATTGTGTAAATTCTGCCTGTTTTTGTTATTTTTATCTAAAGCTTAGGACAGCGTTAAGCTTGCCAAAAGGTTCAGACATGAGGCTGCTTTTTGGCAAGCATTTTTCTGCTTGTTCATTTCGTTATCTCGTGAAGTGAAATGCTCACCATTGTGGTTCAGACAAGTGGCTGCCACTATGTATGCATTACACTTTTGATTTCGTAATATCATCAGCCACGGGCTGCTGTTGTTTTCACCCTTTAACGCGAGCTTTGCCTTCCTTTTTGTTGTGGGGCTTGTGCCACAGTTGTGTGGCTCGTGGCGTTTTTTTGGCTCCCCACGTTTACATTATCGTTTAATCTGTTCAGATCTTCTATATTTTGTTATGACTTAGAAATAATTAATTTAATTAAAATTAAGAATCATATTTGGAAAATCAGGAGAAAAACTTAGCCAATCAAAATTGAATATTTGGATTAATTACGCGTGCGCTAGCTCGCGTTCGTGGCCTAATCTTGTTTTTGAACAAGCTTGGCTGAATAAAGTTAATTTGGCTAAATTCCCCTGTTTTATGGTCGTTAAGTACACTGGAGAACATTGCTTGGATACACTTTATGCATTTCTTTACAGCGTTTAGGGCGGAATTTAAGTAGCTACCGCGAAACCGAAATGTTGTTTCGTGTGTTCGCGTACAAACTCTTCGTGTTTCCAATATGGTACTTGGCAAAACTGAATATCCAAACGCTGTGAACGCGCGTTACAAGTTTGAACCCTTATGAGTTTCTGATGTGGTTAATGGCAAAGGCAACACATATAAATTACTAAGCTATGATTTACTGATATCAGACGTCAGATTTTAAGGCACATTTAAAAGCTGTTATTTCTTCATTTTGCCAATTTTTGCTCATCCAACTCAGATCACTAATAGCGGAGAGTATAGTGTATAGAGAGTATAGCTTTAACGTCCCAGTTAGCACAACATGGAGTAGGAGACAAGGCCGACGCGCCTGCAAAAGAATGAGGTCATTTGATCAAATGACCTAAAAAAATTTACAGCAAACCCAGTCAGCAGGCGCCATAACAGCTAAACTTATTTGTCGTGGTGCATCAGTCGTATAACAAAAAAATGGCAGGAAACCTAGTTAAACTTCAGCGAGTGAGTCTAAGCATATAGCTTTGACTTCAGAAAAGTATCTAAAAATCCAGATTTTTTTCACTGGCATGTAATTAGCCGCTTGATTCTGAGGAAGTGCTCCAAAGTTAGACGAAAACGACGAAATAGTTTGCCTGTCTATTACCGCCAAATATTTTGCAAGGTTTTAAGAATAACCAAGCAAATGAAGATTGAAATGTTTTTTAAACTTATTAGCATTAGGATTTTTGCTCATTTTCAAGTTGTAGACATATTCATCGTGCAATGGACTCAATACGTTTTTCGAACGGAACGAAACTTGTCAGTATTAGGATATTAGCGATAATCTAGTAGTCTGATATCCCAAAGGCAGGATTCAATGTTCAATATAATGAATTTTTGTGACGCAATTATAATTGATCTGAAGTCAAGTACATTTTAACATGTCTTGTGTTGTCGTTTAGATATGCTTTGAGATAATCGATCCTTTGACCATCAACAAAGTCGTAACAAACAAGGCAACATACTATTCTAAGATCGACGCTCTACCGGAGTGGACTAAGCCCGCTTTAACTGAGAATGTTCCCGCGTTTACCATTTGGATTGATGAGGCACAAGCTCTCAGAAAGTACGAGTTCCAGTGCGCAAAATCGGTTGAGTATGTACCGCTGACCGGATACGTCATGAAGGACGTCAGGTAAGATCGATATAACACACTTTGTACTTTTTCGCTTTTTAAAAGCCGCAAATTAACGACGTTAAATTAAATTAGGAACTAGTTGACTCAAAATTAATTTGAAAGTTAGTCATATCTTTTTCCTGGGACGTGGCTCTTGGCGGCCAGTGTCGCATCGTTTAAAAACAAAAAAAAATAAATTACCTCTATTTAGACGCTGAGGATTAAATTTATATTAAGCTTGTGGGTCGTGTATTCCCGAATTGGATTTTGGACGTGTTGGTTTTTGTGAAGGGAGGAAAACCGGAGAACCTGGAGAAAAACCCTCGGAGCAAGGACGAGAACCAACAACAATCTCAACCTACATTTGACGCCGAGTCCGGGAATCGAACCCAGGCCACATTGGTGGGAAGCGAGCACTCTCTCCACTGCACCATCCCTGCTCCCCCACTCACCTTATAAGATCTGTAATTTGTATACCTCTTCAACTGTAAAAATTAACTTCATTCTTGCCTGGAAAATTAAATCTGGTACCTTATAGGGGTCTTTTCCAAACTGTACAACGACCATCCCCTCGACTTTCCTATGTAAGTCACGAGCCGGACCGGGGCGACGATTTAAAAAAAAAAGAACAGAAAAAAAGTCCAAGGAAATGACAGACAAAAAAATGAATGTTTGAGAAAGATGTTATTTTCATCACGTCACAAGCAGGGATCAAACTCAAAATTTACCATCTTTCTTTATTTATCAATGGATTTTTCTTGGACGTTTTGTTACAGGTTCACATATTACACAGAGGGAAATTCCCAGACGTTTAAAGCCAAAGGAGATTACTATCTCAAAACAGGAACCTTGTTCAAGACAGAAGTCAAGAAGGATGTTATCAGTGGAGGAGTGTACGCCACAGGCAATGCCCCTTCCGCTACGTTCCTAGATATAATGTCGTCATTTGGTCTGGATCCTCTCTCTTTACCAGAATTCCTCGTCAAGGCTTTGAAGTAAGTTGATTCACTAAAAGTGACAAATTTTGTGGTACTTGTAAGATCATATAGGCTTACTAAAGGCTTGGAGGTAGTTTAACTAAACGGGTTTTAAACGTGTTTGGTTTGACAAAGCGCGCGGTGTGAACGGGTCAATTTTTAACCTTGTTTCGTTAAACAACTGTTAAACACGTTTAACTTTTTGGTGTGAATGGGGTATTAGACAGACGTAATGAAATAGAAACTATTTTAAAGTCACATCATATTAAAAATCAAAGCACACGAAAAACGTCCAACTCTTTCGATGAGCAATTTTATTGTAAAAGATTCATCAAGAACAAGGAGGGAGGGCAACCAGGTATCAAAAGGGCCAACCTGACCAAGCCAAATTTCTCTTGATGTGACATCGACATCGACACTTGGGTTTTCTCTGCAGGGTAACAGTGTGCTAGTTACACCAGCATTGCGGAATGTCAGTGATGATAAAGCTATGCTTAGTCTCTGCTAGACCTTCATAGGTTAAACCTCAGCATTTTTGATGCCGGTTTCAGTTAAGATTTTTAGAGAGGAATTGTAAGAGAAAAGTTTCTTGCCTAAAACACAACACGATCACTCCGGGCGTGAGCGATCCAATTAAAGAAGAAGAAGAAGAAGAAGAAGAAGAAGAAGAAGAAGAAGAAGAAGAACTTTAATACTCAGCCCCCCACAGGGCTTTTCGGTTACTATTTACCATAAAAAATAGAAAAACTAGTTAATTCTAATATTTACAAATAAGATTGAAATTAAATTAAATAATGATTAAAAGTTGAAAAGAAGATGATTCCTAAGGTTTGCTTTAGAAGAGTTTAGAGATTGAAACGTTCTCGACTCGAAGTCCAAATGATTTATAATTGTCCTTTTATTCAGACCTAAGCTAGACCTTGTTTTCTACCAAAATGCAAAGTCGGAGACGAACCCGCCCCCAAAACCAAAGACAAATAGAGAACGGTTCAAATTTCTCACAAACACGTTGTCCCTTATTGATGATTTCTTTATCGACAACACCTGTCTGTTTGAAAATGTACTGATATAAGAAAAAAAAAAAATGTCGACTATTGTATTGTATTGTAAAGGGACTGTGTCACGGCTAAGTTAATTTTATGTTATTAAATTTTGTAATATATTCGCTATGAAACTAAATTTTTCCAAAGAAATTAATTCTATGATCCTAAATGACAAAACCATAGCTTCAGTTGCAGCTAAATGTGTCTCCCGGGCGTTAAAATTTAAAGTTACAAGAAGACAAGATTAACTGTGAAAACTGTTCCGCCGGACCATATTTCAATGACCCATATCGCAATCCGTTTCAATCTTCAACACTTTTGGCCATCCGTACCTTCTTTTGCATTCGGTGTGTTATTCAAATATTCCTTCACTGCTGTAAGAGCTTATTTTATTTATGCATCCTTGCTCCTTCTCAATTTAACACGACCTATTCGAAGTACCAGTGTGTGTTGCTTTGGCTGAGCTCTGTTTGCTGGGACAAAACAAAACTTCCCATTTTGGGATCTTTTTGGCCAGAGGGGTGGCCGTTTATTTACATAACAGTGACAGAAAGATTACATTACAAAAACATCGAAAGCATCAACCCAGCAAAGGTGAGGGGAAAACCGCCATACCATTGAAAAGTGTAACGGAAAACAGGGAGTGGAAGGAGGGGAAAACTGTATTTACTTGTTTAAGACATGTAACGAAAGAGAATTCACCACGCTTGCCTCGATTCTATATAAGGACACATGAAGAATATCCCGTATGGCCGGAAGTAATCCCAGACCGGAAGTTGGTAGATGCATACGTCGCAAGCTGCATAAAATTATTTATTTCTACGAATAAATGGCATATATTTTAACGAACTTGATAGTCATTTCCAGTGCCTAAGTTTAACTTCAGTAAGTCCGTGACACAGTCCCTTTAATTAGTGATTTTCACCTGTAGGGGAATTGGTCTCTGGGACTTCACCATGCAGCCTGCACAGCTGCTAAGGAAGCTGGAAAAGGGTGGCGTCAACAGGTTCACAGCTTCAATCGATGCAGGCGGTGTTCCTGTTCACGTTGAGATCTTGGCAGGAATGCGCTTTGCACGATTTACGTTTGCTGTCGGGTTTGCCTTTGACAGTGAATCATTTGGAAAACTGGCGGAAAAGCTGTCTGGAATTGGAGTCGATTTCTTGGACAAACTCGGGTTCGAATTAGAGGTGAAACGAATTTGTGCGTTTTTGTTTTATAGCTATAAGTGCTTTAGTTATGATGTACCCGTTTTAGCGGTTTAGGTGACCTGTTTGTCATTTGTTTTTATTTTATCTCATTAGCATAATTATTGTGTATTTTGTTGCTGCTCTAAAATGACAACAAAACATTTTTAAGCTGCTAACATAAACAACCCATAGTAGTAATCTTTGGGGTTTTTTTTAACATAAAACTTGCAGTTTGATGCATGGATGCCGATTTTTCCTGCTTCGCTCAAATTATTTTTGCTTATTTTCATATATAAGAAAAAGAAGTTTTTTTTTAATTTCAGCAAGTGCCCTCTTTTGATAAATGTTGAGAAAAGGCAACTTCCCCAAATTTTTGAGGGAAAGGTTTTTGAACTCTAACTTAATGACCTAAGTTTTAAAACATCTAAGGAATCTGTGCTAAGTCTTATAAAGCTTCGTGTTTTCAAGTTTTCCCATGTTGTGAACACCAACTACGGTACGACTAACACAGATTTCGAGTTTTATCGATTGAAGATAGCATTAATAACAATTTGCATATTTTCTCAAAATTCTTCCACAGATTGGAGTGTCCTTCCATCCTCCGGAGGCGTTAGGATTTCAGCAACTCTTAGTTGATGCAGAGACCAAGTTCTCTAAAGAGCCGTTGAAAAGCTTTGTCACCACAAGTGTCCCGCAAGGTGGGTATAACTCTCGCAAGCCTACCCAACAAAAAGTTTAAATTGTTGTTACGTCAAAGGTTCTATCAGAATGGCGTAAACCACATGTTATGTGTGTTTTACAGGGCCTAACTTCAAACATTTCAAACGAAGAAATTGCACTCATTCCTGAAAATTTTTACTCATTCCAAAATATACGCGCATGTCTTTTACGCCGCATGCCATTATACTTTTGTCCTGTCACCTGGCTGGTCTAGAAGGGTCCCGAGTTGGCACTTGCTAGATGAGCTTTGACCTTAATACGAATGGGTACTTACGAGATACAAAATGCTAGCTAAGGTACGTTATAATCTGCTTTCTGTTCATCTTGAGAGCACTTCAACCTGAATTTTAACTGTACATCCATCAGTTAAAAATGCCAGTGAGCTTAAAAAACTGTAGGCCTTGTTGGTATATAGGCCGCCAGATAGGCTGACTGCAAAGTTGTTAAATTTATATTGAACTCCTCTCCCGCAGATGAGGCTTGTGTAAATCACCACTGACATATATAATTACCCTTTTTGCAGGAATATTCGCCGCAGCCCAAATCGTTCTGCCGAAAGACTGCAAAGGCAACAAATTCTGCGAAATTGTCAAGATGATTATAGGGCCAACAGCTAAGTGGTACATTACGGGTCACTTCCAATGGAAAAATATCAAAGTCGCTACAGGCTTTGCTAATATTCGCATTTTTGATGGGTTGTACTTCCACAAGCTTGAGCTTTACGTCGAGGTAAGCTGTCCAAAACGCGATTAGCAGTTTTTTCTACTTACTACATTCTCCTTGACACGCAGTTGTGGCAACATTTACTTTGTTAAACATTTTCTCTTTTCGTTAAGCTATATGACTGTACTTCTGTCCTTATTAAAGTTAAATGCAGGTTTTTTACGGAAAAACTATTCTGATTATTTCTTATAAAGCCAGTCATTTTGTGTTTGTTTCACCCCGGAACTGAAAAAAAACCCCTGACTGGGTTGGGGTTTCTGGTTTCGTCATTTATTGCGGTTTTTAGTGAAATGTGAACTCTAAAATTCAATCCTCGACCAACGATTTATTGGTTTTGCTGCCGTCAATCATCTTAGCGGACCTCTAGGGAAACAGAAGTTCACTTCAACCGGTCAAAAGGTAACGTCTGTCCGCAGTTGTGACGGGAGGATTTTGATCTATTTTGTTTGTTTCTGGTTTTCATGGTTCGTTGGCTGTTGCCATTATTATGTTAGTTGGATTTTAAATTTCAGAGTTCGCGTATCACTGAAAACCGCAATACCATTATTCCGGTGACGCCCACGCAAAGTTCCCCTGGTTTCTTGTGTAGGCGCACGACCTGACCACGTACGTGCAAGTTCAAAACTTAACCTGTTGTTTCCCTGGGGAAGTTACATCGTACGTGGCGTCAATTTTTAGTTTACACAATATGCCGTGTAACAACCTCACTCAATGTCGCCTTTGCTGCTACTTTGCTGAAATAGACCAGGAGCCCAACAGGGTGATGGGCTCCTGAATTGACTTAGGCACGACTGATTACTTTTTATCCCTGGGGAAGAGGTGGGGAGAAGTGAATAAATATATTTGCTTCAATCTGTG
>NC_135761.1:56852953-56860453 GCF_052425735.1 Oculina patagonica | reverse complement strand
ATTGGCAATGTACAGTATTGGTGTGAACTTGAATGGAATTTTTTACGAGATCAGTAAAGCTATCGAATGAAAAGATGACTTGAAAATGAAAACTTCGAATAATTATAATTAAATACCAATTGAATTTTAGATGAGAAATTCCGGAAGTGACATCTGTGTTCAAAATAGGAATTTTTGTACAACTTAAAGTTCCGAAAAAAAAGACCACATGTTTTGTTCAAATCACAGACAAACATGATCAGGAAAACAAAACAGGCCAATGGGTTTTATTCACGAAAATACAACTTTCTTAAGAAAGAGTTTGACATTTCACACGAAATTTGCATACACTTGAACTTGCAAAAAAGAAGTATCTCTGCCGAGACATAATAGCGAGACCTTGCATTAATAATTATTGTATTCTGATCTGATTGTTATTTTTTATGCATTAACTATTTGAAAGTGGTTCTCATCGATGAAAACAAAATGGTTTTTCATTCACTGCTTGAAGTATTTATAGACGTGAAAACATTCGCTTAATCAAATTACATTCTGCACGAAATATTTTGTATCCATTTGTCCCGAAACTTTGAGGAAATTGAAATCTTTGTTGGACAGTACTGCATAAAAGCAGTTCATAGAATTGAATAAAAAGATAAGAACTATATTGATAAAGGAAATTTTAAAACTTTATTTTGGCTCATTTTGACGAAATTCAGGACTTCAACATGATATCATGGTAGCGGGCAGAAGTCGGTTCGTTCTGAATTTTTCAATACGGTATACAAGTTACAGGTCAATATACAGACCCTCTGTACAGTAAAAAACGTTTTGGGAACAAACCATTGTGAACTTATTTTCTATGTTGATCAAAATCCTTAGTACGACATGGGGTTTGTTATCAAGTTCGTTAGTACGTTAATACTGCAAGGTGTATAACCTCAGAGAATTATTATCAAGTGTGTTTTGTTTTATTAGCGGTTTATACTCTAAGGTCTTGGTATGGGAGATCAAAATTAAGGCAAATTTCTGTTATTATCTGATTGCTTGGCACAGATTAGTACGATACTGAATTGGTTAGGAAATGTAAACAAACATTAAATTGAATGAGAGTAGAAAGGGAGGGACAGGTGGGGGTGAAAGGCTAAGGAGATGGAAAGGGAGGGAGAATTAAAATCCATGCTTGGCAATATCACGCAACCTTTGACTTCTGTTGTTTTCTCACAAGAACAAAACTTAAGGTGGGGTTCTACCTGAATTTGAATGGAACTTTAAGAGATTTAAAGAAGGGATTGAAGAAAAGAATGAAAACACCACCAAACAGTTGACCCCCTCGCAAGAGCACTCCGGGTTGTCAGGAGACTGTTTGGTGTCCGTCCACCAATTTTTAACTTCAAATTCAAATTTTAAAATCACATTAAATCTCCAATATTTCTTATTTGTCTAAATTTTACTAATCCTTTGAGAAAAACTATCGCCTCCCAGACATCCCCCAAAATCGTCCAAAAATTAACAAAATACTGCAAAACAAATATATATGGGATAAGTAAAGCTTTTTTGGATTCCTTGAAACGCGGCTGAAATGGTTTTCAGTGTTTTCCAGCCCTCATACTTTGGGTCAGTACTACTATTCTTCACCAGTTGCTATTACAGTAATGGTATGAAACAAATACCTAATCATTCGTCAATAAGTTGTGATCATTTTCTTGACAATAGTAGTTACCTGATTAGGAGTTTTATACTGTTCCATTAAAGTGTAAGGGCTGGAAAATACTGAAATGCGTCAGCCACCTAAAGCGTTGGAAAAATTGGTCTTCAGGTAAAAACCCCGCCTTTATTAAGTATTGCGAAAAGGCTGCACTTTGCTAAGTGTTACAAATTTATATTTTCTAGACGTCTAGTTCAATCGTTTATTTGTATTGTGCGAAATATATTTTTATAAATCGATAATGATAAAGTAATAATGCAATCTTGAAAACATTCCAGATTTTCATTATTAAATAGAAACACGAAAATTACAAATTTGGGAAAACAAGCCTGTCAAAATAACGTTGCCATGGTGATTTCAAGTTACTGGCACAATAACTAATCCTACCAAATTATTGCGTGATAAATTTTAGATAAACGCGCAAAGTTTGGCAGCGTTTGGTTGAATCTTGAAAAAGTTATAAGCGTCCAAAGTCAGCGCGGGCCTCAAAAGCCCCCCCCCCGGCCTGAATAGGTTTAAGTGACTGTTTTTCCAGTGATTTTTACTGTACTGTACCCTGCCTTTCAAGTCAAAACAGATAGCTAATTATTAAGCGCCCGATTTTAAGCTTCTCAAGCTTCTCAAGCTTCTTGTTTTTTATACTCCTGATGAAGGTGGACAGAGGCCACCGAAAATTTAGCGTTTTAAGAGTAATATCGGATGAATCATTCTAGTAAAATTAAGTCTACCGATCGCCACAGACAAAGTGAAAATAAGTTTGTTGAATTTTTTGGAGGGATGAGTGCTTCCCCATTTAAAGAAGAAGAGAAATGAAATACCTTTATTAAAACTTATTCTAAATGAAATTGCCTTCGTATTTTAGCCAAACAAAGCTGTGCACGTGATAACACTCTCCTGTTTGTGGCCTTTGACCTTGAAGAAAATCAGCCCTCGTGTTCAGGGTCTGGGAGTTGCGCATGTTCATCTATAACGTGTGGCAGTCGATTTTTCGTCCAAAATCTGACTCAGCACCTCAACACTACTGGAGCGAGTTTCCAGGGAGCAGTCATCTTAGAAACCATTCTCAACTACAACAACGCAACAAATTCTCAGACGCTCCCTTCTGGTTTCGAGCAGGGTTTTCCCTCAGAGTATCAAGAAATCTCACAAAACCAATTCAGAGGCGACTTCTTAGCCGTGATTGGTCGAGTGCAGGATGATGAACATCTTATCAGTGGGGTTACAAATGCTTTTAAAAAGGACGGTTAGTACAACTTTGTGTTACTGGCGGGAAGAGAGATGGGGCTGGGGGCGGGGGACAGGACATTCTCGTCCCCATAGCCCTTTCGTTTCTCTTAGCCGCCTGAGCCTTGGCACGAGAAAACGAAGGGCTCTGGGGACACAGGATTTCTAGTCCTAGATTCTAGGACTTCCGGTCTTCATGTATGCAGTCATGACGTTTCAGAAGAATGTATGAGAGAGTCGTTACGTTTTCGACTACCGTTTAGGAATTCTTTGTTTCAAACAGCCAATCAAAAAAATTCGAATTAATCCAAAAATCCTGTGTCCCCAGAGCCCTCCGTTTTCTCGTGCCAAGCCGGCTAAGAGAAACGAAAGGGCTATGGGGACGAGAATGGGGACAGGGTAGAAGAAAAGAGACCATTGTAGCAAGTTTTTCTTAGGCGCTGTTTCGAGTTTGTTTTAGTAACGTCATAAATTGAAAACAATGACCAGTTCCCTATATGAGACACATCTGCAGGGAGTAATGACAGTTCGGTTCAACCTTGCCACGTCTTGAACTTGTTTTGTTAGTGAATACAACAACTACCATGGACATTGCTTTCAGGCGATTTAAAATACACCAGCTCCCGACAGTTTTATTTAACAACTGTTCAGCGAAGTGGAGGTGGCTAGTGGTGGATATTTACCGTGCCGCGAAGCAGTTTAAGTATACCGAAAAATTTCGGTTATAAGCCCTGGGCTTATACAACTTCGTAAGGGTTTTTGGGTGGGCTTATAAGTGAAGGGGCTTAATATATCCGGGAGGGCTTATAAGCGGAATAAAAAAAACGTTCCGAAACGGGCCACGGGAGTGTTGATCGAAATACGTTTCCTTGAAGTTAAAAACGCATAATAAAGCAACATTCAGCCCTGTTAAGTACTGTCATCCGGCAGAGGGGGGCTTATAACCGGGGGGCGGGCTTATAATGGGATGTATTTTTTTGTTTGTTTCCAGGTAGATGGGCCTATTATCGGGGGGCTTATAAGCGGAGGGGCTTTTAACCGGAATTTTACGGTATACTAAAACAGTGAGATAATATAGTCCAAAAGGATGATTTTTGACTAGTTTATTCCTGTCAAAGAATATATTTTTCTTCAGCGCGTTGCTCGTAGCAAAGGATATTCGGAGTTTCAGTGGCAAATCAGCGCGCGCAAAAACGCTTTCCACTGTTTGATAGTAAACTTAATCTTTCTATCAAATAAACTGCCTGTTTTTCTCCCCAAGCAAGAAAAAATCTATGTGGTCTTTTCCTCCTCTTCAATCCTTATGTCGCCATGTGAAAAGAAGTTAATTTCTGTGTCAAATATTACGACTTGACTTAATAATCTCAGCTAGACATGCTAGAGTCATCTCGGACGTAAGACGACCCGACTCAGTTAGTGTGTATTTGACAAGTCTTCGTTGGCGCGGTGCGTAGGAAGTGAAGATCGGGCTTTGAAAATGATGATGATGATGATGATAATGATGATGATGATGATGATGATGGCTTAACGATGATTCCAAAAGGTGGCCCTTGCATCACCCGATGGGCCGGCAGCAGGGTGAAGGTGGATGAAATATTTTCAGGTCCTTTTCCTGTACGTAAAATTGACAAAGATAAGACAAGACGAGATAGTTAGTTATCCTCTATTTAACTCATTATAAATTATTTGCGATTTAACTGTAGTATGTATTAACGTCCAGCCGTTGTTTTCAGACGCCTTCAAAACGATCGCCGTTACCATGGCATTGTCAGGCAGACCAAGTGCCTGGCCCTCGAGCTACCGTAATGCCGTTCAGGATTTCTTCCGCTCCGACCACTATCGTTTCTGGGATGCTGAGCCTTCGTTACCAGCGGTATTCCTTACAGATACCGCGAATTTTCGGGGATTCATGCAGCAGTGTTACCATCAGCAGTGTGACGACATCAGTCAGGTGACCCAGGAGATGATGACGTTTTTGGGGCGAACAGTTGACGCCTTGGTGCAAGTGGCCAGTAACATGACAAATGAAAAGTGTTAAATGAAGGAAATGTAAAGCAAATAAAATACATTATCCGGTAAAATATTGTTTTTCCTTAATTCTATCTAAACGCAGAAAAGAACGGCCGATACCACCCATATGGCGGAAAGCACTTGCTAGTGGCAGGCTTGTACCTCGAGTCTTCGTTCCTTACTGCGCAAGCTTGACGAAACGAGCGACTCTCAAAAGTTCTGATTCAAAGTCCGAAAATATTGGCCATTCGGTTGATTTGCGCAAGCCTAACGTTTAAAAGAATGACTCAACGAACTTCTTGGTGTTTTACTGCCGGCCATTTTATTGTTTTCAAAACAGAAGCATATCAATAGGAAAGCAATTAAAATCGGTCCTGCAACGGAACTTTCGAGAGTCGCTTGCTTCGTCAAGCCTGCCCAGAATGCACTAGTGCGAGCTTGCCCAGATTGCATTAGTGGAGCGAATTTCGCGGTATCGAATTTGACCACATAAACAATGCAATATAGTCTTCGTCGAGATCCTGTGGGCTGATAGTTTCTGGCGGATATAATATGTTTGGAAAACTAATATATGCCTGAGAACGAACTTGACTTGGAGGGATGGTTTATACCAGTTTTTCAAAACTTTAAAATTCTAAGGGCTCTTATCATCCTCATCCTATAGGACCGAGACATAAACAGTATATCGTCTATAAAACTCGCAATTTACCACTTGTGTATATTTTGACGAAGTTGTGGTTCACCCTGGATTTTGCAGTTCTATTCTATTCTATTCTATTCTATTCTATTCTATTCTATTCTATTCTATTCTATTCTATTCTATTCTATTCTACAATATTCTACTCTATACCATTCCATTCTATTCTATTCTGTACGTTTAACGCGTCATGTTACTTTAACAACTCGCCTACCTCCTCTTTAGCAAAACATTGGGTAATGAAGTTTTTACGTACGTTGACACCTTTTACCTTCCCGTTGTCATAGTATTGTATTAACACTTCGAAAGACTGCTTCTGAAGGCGCTTATACAGGTATAACCCATGACCGGCTGACATGGTTACAAGCTCAAGAGGTGACATGATTTTGTTTAATTATATATGGAAAGATACTGCACCATAACTTTGACAGCAGGTTTTTGCTCCTCGATGCGCGCAAGTTTACCGGATCGAACAGTTACAATTACTTTAGGTTTTCTAACGTACAGCATCCTTAGAAAAGTAACGTAAAATTTGAACTTTGCTTTTTTACCCTGAATGTTAAAAAATTAACATCAAAAGGTTTACTAAATTAAAGTGAGCTAAACTACAATCAGGCAGCACTTTTTCTTAAATGTATAAAGAGAACTTTGCTATACGTCCTGAAAGTTTTACAAGTGCAATACGGTGTTCTGAAAAGTCAATGGCATATTGATTTAAATGAAAGGCTTAGCACAAAATAGAATGACTTTGAACGAAAAAAAAAAAATGCTTTTGAATAAAACTTTCCAATACACGTTCCAATTAAGATACTTATTTTTCACTTTCATTGTTTTTCGCCCACGCCACAATTACACACAAGTCATTGCAGTCTATTTTTTTGTTTTATTCAGAGAGCCAACATTCCACACAGCATTGCAGATATCCATGTTACCTATCTGTGCATCATAATAGACATTACTCAACTTAAAGAGGCATTAACACGAAGAACTTCAAACTACGGAAGGGACGGTACTTGAGGTGAGTGAGCGATTTGTTTTAAAAAAATATATCTATCTATATATATGCTTGGAAAATGTTTGAGTCAAAACTCTTACTCTAACCAAACGTCAGGTTTTATCCGGCAATGTTTTTGGTACAGTTGGTACCGATTACACGAAATTTATGTTGAGAAAACCCTTTAGTCTTCATTACAGCTTGAAGTACAATATTTTAAGGCGTTACTGTTGGGAGGGCATTTCAACAGTAGCCTGCGTAGCAGGCGCTTGTGTAGTTTTTGAGCGCGCGTTTGGGCGTCTCTCGCCTTTCGCGTTTTCCAAATACGCGCCCAAAACTACGCAGGCTATTTGAACAAAGAATCTGTTGACAGCGAGGGTTGCCCAATACGAACTCATTTTCATATACAACTATTATAAAGTCAAATAACAGAAAGAAAGTAATAAAAACTAAAACGGAGGGAGGGAGGGAGGGAGGGAGGGAGGGAGGGAGGGAGGGAGGGAGGGAGGGAGGGAGGGAGGGAGGGAGGGAGGGAGGGAGGGAGGGAGGGAGGGAGGGAGGGAGGGAGGGAGGGAGGGAGGGAGGGAGGGAGGGAGGAGCGAAAAAAATGCATATACATATAAGTACTAACCAGACGTGAACTAGGAAGCTAAGCGATCGAGCTACTAAACTCGAATCCCCTGGTAAACCCTTCTTGTATTTTCTCAGTTGTATTAGGCAAAACTAACTAACAGTTCTTTTGATAGTCAAGTGATGGAAAATTACCAGTTCTAGAATTAACTGTACGCGCTTGCATGGATCCAAGTAGGATGCAAGAATGCCTGTGACCCAGAACTGATGTTTGTTATTAGAAGCACATCACCCGATAATATTATCGGCTGATGTTCC